>NC_056735.1:1116815613-1117103543 GCF_019279795.1 Protopterus annectens
TCCTGGTAAACAAATGTAAATAAATACATTAGAAATGTTGACACAATAGCTGTAGACATTTAGTGCAGAGAATTAAGGCTCTGAGCTGTTTACAAGCTACTTCCTGTAGTCCAGGGTACAACATTTTATTCCTTCTGCCTTCATTTGCCTGCTGTGTGACTCTGA
Organism: Protopterus annectens; assembly: GCF_019279795.1. Lineage (NCBI taxonomy): Eukaryota > Metazoa > Chordata > Ceratodontiformes > Protopteridae > Protopterus > Protopterus annectens. The sequence goes on from NC_056735.1 coordinate 1,116,815,779, forward strand.
GTAAGTCACATGACCAAACCTAAGTGGCCCAGTGACTTTAGCTGGTTAGCAAACGTATAACAAATGTTTGTGGAAATGTGAAGAGACTGGCAGGCATTAGAACATGAAGTATTAAGACTCTGGAACCATATTATGGGCCAGCTTTATACTCAGACTATTGCAGTGAGGCCTGGATATGTCTCTAAAGGTGCTATCAGAAGTTAGGCTGGCACTGTGAGTCTTTGGACTGTCACTGGCCATGTGTCATGTAATATGACATCACACTGGGACAATAAAATGTGGGAATGTCACTGACTATGTCTCATGCAACAGAAGATATTCGATATTAGGCTGGGACAATGAGATGTGGAAATGTCATCAACTATGTGTAATGTAATTGGTGCTATCAAAAGATAGTTTAGGACAATGAGATCTGGAATTTCAATGACTATGTGTCATATAATGGATGCCATTAGATGTTAGGCAGGGGCAGTAAGACATTGGAATGTCAGAAATTATGTGTTGTGCAAGCAGTGCTATTGAATATTAGACTGTGGCAGTAAGACATGGTAATGTCACTGATTATGTGTCATGTACGTGGTGTTATTTAATGTCAGCCTGTGGCAGTGAGACATGGTAATGTCACTGACTATATGTTATGTAATGGGTGCTATTGAATGTTACACTGTGGCAGTGAGACATGACAATGTCACTGACTATGTGTTATGTAATAAGTGCTATCAGATGTTAGACTGGGGCAGTGAGACATGGTAATGTCACTGATTATGTGTCATGTACGTGGTGTTATTCAATGTCAGCCTGTGGCAGTGAGACATGGTAATGTCACTGACTATATGTTATGTAATTGGTGCTATTGAATATTACACTGTGGCAGTGAGACATGACAATGTCACTGACTATGTGTTATGTAATGAGTGCTATCAGATGTTAGACTGGGGCAATGAGACATGGTAATGTCACTGATTATGTGCCATGTACGTGGTGTTATTCAGTGTTAGGCTGTGGCAGTGTGATGTGGTGTCATAGATCCTTTCTTTGAACCTAAGATCAGTTTTGTTGATTTAAAACACAGGACAGAGTTGACATCTTGACAAATATATCACGCTTCTAGAGTTACAGTCATATCTAGCAGTGACCAAAAAATGCCTATTAGCAATTATATAGTCCCTTCCTATATCTATGTACCTGCAATAGGTACATGCTTCACATTTAACAATTCCTGGGTCCCTGTTGTACAATAATTTATGCTCTTTCTCCAATATATTTTTTAAGTTAGCTCCTTTTATTTATTTTTTATTTTATTTTACATTTGTTAACCGGGGGTGTCTGACTGAGCCGAAAAGGCCCTTTTTCAGCAGAGGCCCGGGGAGAAAAGCTCCACAAAGAAAAATTACAGACACATTTAGTTATTTAGACATGATCAGTATACACACAAATTACAAGAGACATGTTTTTACAGTGGTATGCAGCACAAACAGTTACAGTGGAGAGAACAATCAAAAAAATATTAATTTTAAAAATAAAGGTAAGTAATAGATTTGTGGTGTACAGCTGAACTTTGGAATGTAGGTAGAATACATACATAGTACACAGGTACAGTACATACATTGTAGATAAGCCAGTGTTTGTGAGTAAGATTGAAAAACTTTTATCAATTGCTCTAGATTTAGTATGCATATGTTATCCGCTTTTCACTAGCCTGGGTCTATACACAACTCTTGTTAGGGCACTCAGTTTAGATCTAAGATCTGTGTCTTCCATAAGGATACACCAGTTTTTTAACAAGGTGCCCCTTACGGACTAACCATAAGGTGTATATGTAGTAATTAGACTGACAATATATCTATTGTTATCACTATAGTTATTACTGTGCATTGGCATATTTATGTCAGCACTATTACCCCCAGAGGTGGCAGGGCTAAGCGTATGAGCTAAAGCTGGTGGTCCCAAAATGGGTGAGAGGTGCTCCTCCCTTCTTTTTATTTAGACCTCTTTTATGAGTCCTGGTAGTAACACATCTGGATAGCCCCTTCTTTCAAACATTTGTTTTAATTTATTGCATTCCTATTGCAGGTACATAGATATAGGTAGGGACTATATAATTGCTAATAGTCATTTTTGCTCACTGCTAGATATGACTGTAACTGTAAAACTGTGGCATATTTGGCAAGATGTCAAATTTGTCTGGTGTTTTATATTGGCAAAAATGATTGTAGGTTCAAAGAAAGGATCTATGAACACATTTACAGTATTTTATTTATTTTATTTATTATTTATTTTACATTTGTTGACCGGGAAGGTCCAACTGGATACATATCCATTTTCAGCGGAGGCCCGGGGAGAAAAGCTCCAACATTGGCAAATAGGTATATAATATGTTGATAGAATACAGATTGTTCTCCTTAGGTAGTTTACATAAAAAAGAGGAGACATTTTAAAGTATTTCAATACATTACTCCAAGATATATAAAAAAGATACAATACACATAGTATAACAGACTTTTTCTCCTTTTAGATTGACCCTTAGGATAGTAATATCGGGTATTAGTATAGGAAGCAAAGACTAGAGATTTACATGGAAGAGGAGATAAGAGGGAATCAGATGCGAGAGAGGTAGAGGTTACATAGGTTAGACCTGGCAAGGAGGAGGAAAATCTGGTTTAGGTGGAGTCAGACTGGGCTTATGCATTGGCAAAGCCAGTGTGTCTGGAGGTGGTGATTTAGCCTCTTTTTGAAGAGTTTTATGGAGGAAATGATGGTGAGGCTGGGTGGAAGGGAGTTCCATATTTTTCCGATTGCATTGGCAAAGAAAGCGTCACCCCCTGAATTGTTGGATTTTACCGTTTGAGCTAGTAGCTTGTTTGAGGAGCATAAACTATTGAGATTGTTGTAAGGTTTGATTAAGTTTTTTAGTGCAGGGGTTTTGTCAGATTGTTTAAGAATTTTAAATGCTACTATGAGTTGGCTCTGATGGAGAAGGTTAGGGAATTCGATCCAACCCAGGTTTTGTAGGTTGCTACAATGATGGGTTCTGTAGGGCATGCCAGTTGCAAATCTGGCAATATGATTATAACAACATGTTCGTTTGTTTACTTCAGTTATGTTAAGATTTGTAAGAATAGGGGAGGCATATAGGAGGGTAGAGAGGAGATGGGAGCGGGCAGTGGCCATTTTTGCTATTGGGGTAAGAAGGGATTTTATTCGATAGAGCGACCTGAGTTTTTTATTAACAGTTTTAATAGTCTGATTGATATGGATATCATATCTAAGTTTATTGTCAATGGTAACTCCCAGTAGTTTAGTACAGGAGTCTGGGAAGATGTTTGTCCCATTTTTGGATTGAATAGAAAAGGGTGTGTGTATGACCTTATGAGTGGGGTAGAAGATTAACAGTTTGGTTTGTTTGGATTAAGAATAAGATGACGTCCCAGTAACCAATTCTCTACTGCCGTAAAGCAGGATTGTGTTTTTGATAATAAATTAACTGGAGATGAGTCAGAACAAACTAATGTCGAGTCATCAGCATATTGAACACAGGTGGCATCTGGGATGGCTTTGTAGAGGTCATTTATGAAGACAGAAAAGAGAAGAGGTCCCAATATGGAACCTTGAGGAACCCCTATGGTATTAGATAGGAGGCTAGAGAGCCTGTTCTGCCAGAGTACAGCTTGCTGTCTCTCTGAGAGATAGGCTTGAAACCACTCTAGAGTTTGGTTGTCTAAATGGAGATTTTTTAGGGTATTGTGAAGTAATTGATGGTTCACCATATCAAAGGCCTTTGATAGGTCCAGAAAGAGAGCTGACGATATTTTTTTGTTATTCCGGTTGTGGTTAATTGTGTCAGTAAAAGAGAGAAGAGCAGTGGTTGTACTATGGTGTGGTCTAAAGCCATGTTGAGAACTGGAGAGTAACTTGTTCTGGATAAGATAGTAAAGAAGCTGTCTGTGTACACATTTCTCCATGATTTTGGCCAATGGTGACAATATAGCTATGGGCCTGTAATTTGACAGTTCCGTCGATGAGCCTCCTTTATGGTATTACATAGGATATTTTCCATATTGAGGGGATTTTGGCTTCGGCCAAGGTACAATTGATGAGTATCGAGATGGGGTAAGCTATGACATCAGCAGCTTTTTGTAAATATTCAGCTGGGAGAAGGTCAGCAGAGAGAGTAGTTGGTTTTAGTTTTTTCAGTAGTGTGCATATATAGGCAGTGGGGACAGGTTGAACTTTAAAGGTGGGTATGGACTTTAGGGTGATATCTGTTAACTGGGGGCAAGTAGTTGATAGCTGGTTGGCTAAGGATTGTATAGTGTCCGTGAAGAAGGTATTAAAGGAATTGGCTACTTCCTCTGGGATTTTATCTGATAGTTTTTCTGGGGTAGGAGTTGAGCTTTTACCTGGGTGGAGTAGATTGTTTAAACTGGCCCAGAATTTTTGGGGATTGTTTTGGTGTTTGTATTATAGTTGACAATAGTAGTTTTTTTTGTCTAGGGTTACAGATTTTTTGGTCAGATTTCTTTGCTGTTGAAATTTAATGCGGTCGAGGGGGGACTTGGTTGTGCGCCATATATCCCAGGTTTTGTTTCTTAGTTTAATTAGGGATTTAGTGTCCTTTGTTAGCCAGGGTGTTATATTTGTTTTAATTCTAATTTGTCTTTTTGGGGCGTTAGACTCAAGTATTGTTAGAAATGTGGTATTAAAATATAATACTGCCTCCTCTAAGGGGAGAAGCTAGAGGGATGCCCAGTTGTAGGATTTAAGTTCTGTCTGAAATTTTGTGAGGTCAAAGTGTTGCCTGTTTCTAACTGACCTATACATGGGCTGATTCGAGTATGTTATCTTGTTTTTCTTTAGGTAGGTGATGAGGTGATCGCTAAGGTCATTTGGTAGGGTCCCTGATACATAGTTATGATTTTGACTGTTTATAAGGATCCAGTCTAGGATGCTCTCTTTTTGTTTGTTGTTACCTAATCTGGTAGAGGAAGATATGGTCTGTTGGAATCCGTGGAGATTTATTGCTGTGGAGTTTAACTCGGAGGAACATTGGTTCCAGTCTAAGTTAACATCTCCTAGGATAATGGTTTCTTGAGGGTAATTGTTTGATAGCCAGCTGAGAAGGTTATAGTATAAATAGAAACAGAAAAAATAATGTTTTGGCCAACCACATTAGGGACAATCCTGGACACTAATTTAAATTTAAGGTGATTGACCAGGTGATGGAGAGCCCTAGAAGTGAGCATACATCCCTTTTACTCAAAAGACAAGAGTTATGGTGGAAACTTACTTTAAATACGCATAGTTATCCAGTCCTTAATGAGCAGTGTTCTATTTTTACTCAAGCTTAAAAGTTTATTATGCTGAATGAATTTATAAAATTCAGTATAGAGTGTTCTTATAAGACAATATTTTATGTACTTATAGGTTTGTATGGATGCACCTTTTTGATTGTTTTTAGATGTTAATAATGCTCCACTTTGTGCTTAAACATTCTTTTAAAGTATATGTAAATATCTTTATAAATACGTATATGCTTTTTAGCAACCAGTTTTAAACTTGTGATGCAATGCATTTTATTGGTCATATGATTTCATGATTATATAAGGAGGGTTTTACTGTTTGAATTTGTCTGAAGACGTTCATTTAATTTGAGTGAACAAAAGCGCTCACATATTAAAGTGTTGGTTTGCCTTTGGAGCTGTGGCCCTTTTCTACTTATTGTTTTTACTTATTTTACAAATCAATTGTGCAATTACGGGGGCATGCACAAAAAAGCATACAATTTTCAGATACCTTGTAACAAAATGAAATACTTACATTACTGAGTGTTAAAATTTTACATATGGACTACATACATAACAAAAGAATATTGTTGGAGACATTCAATAAGCATGGGATTGTTACAGTAGCAGGAACCAAACAATAGTTATAGGTTCATAGACAGGTAACAGGTAATCAGTTAAGTAGACCAGTAGCAGATTAACCAGTCCAGTTTTCACTACATGTTCTCGCTATCCAAAAGGGACAGAGGGACAAGACTGGAGTCAATGTTTTGATCTTTATCTATATGTCATTTTTAAGAGACTTAGGGAAGCTTTGATATGAACAGTAAGCTTATTTCATATGTAATGGATTCTGCAGAAGATATTGTTCCTGCCAACTTATTCTGTTTGTATTATTATACAGATTTAAGTCAATAGACTGGGCTTTCATGGTGATACTAACTTTTTAAACATGTAACAACTCTACCATGTAGAGTTATGTGCTGCCTTTTAGGCCAGGCAGAGGTTATCACACATACGTTTTCTAGAGAAACAGTAGAGAGAGAGAGAGAGAGAGAGAGAGAGAGAGAGAGAGGGGGGATTTTAGTCAGTCTGTGAACCTCAGGGAGCTCTTCCCTAAGATTTTATTTTGACTAAAATGTTGAGGTATATCAATACCTCAAGAGCTACATGGTAAAGCAGACATTCTATTCAAGTAAAGGTCTAAAGAAAGAATAGCAGAAAAAGGCAATTATTGCTTTTGATGTGTAGCCTGAGCCTTTAGTATGGAGCTTGGATAAGAAAAAAGTAAGTAAAATGATTTCCTAAGAATAGTCAGCATGTGCTGGTCAAAGAGAGTTCAGGGTCTGTGAATATTCTCACGTCTATAATGCCAGTATCTAATTTAAATGAAGGTGTTGTTTATGATGCAGTCGCAGGATATTCTATTTCCCAAAGAGTATAATACTAATTTTCTTTATCTTTAACTTTAGTCCATGGTACCAGCACCATGGGTTTGTGAAGGGTTAGGCCTTTTGGAAGATATGGATGGCTTCTATTCAGCTGAAGACAGTGCCAAGTTTGCAGTCATCAGCAAACGTATTCAACCAGAGGCACTTGATGTCAGATTTAGCATCAGTGTATGTCAAAGAGTAATGATCTCTGCATAGAACCCTGGGGAATGACATTGGTGTGGAGTGTTTTCAAGTGTATCACCAGCCTTGAATGAGTGATTTCCATCTGCAAGCCAATTAGTTATCAGTGAGTTTCACAGTGGGTTTATATTCAACTGGGTAAACTGCTTTTACAATGCCAGAATGTGGAATAGTATCAAAGGACCTGGTCAGCTCCAGGTATGTAATGTACAGAGACGTGCCTTTATCTCATGCTTTTGTGACCTTCTCAAAGAAATCTACCAGGGTAAGTAGATGGACTGTGCGTTCACAGAATCTGGTTTAATTGAAGGGTTTGTAAAATACCAACATCCTTGGTTATGAGTTACATTATTAAGCATCCCATTATTTCATAAATGATACTGGTCAAGCTAAATGGTCTGTAGTGAGTAGCAAGGCCACTTTTGTGGAGGGTATCACAACAGATTAAACAAGTTTATGAGGGAGTCAGTCAGACCTGGTTTCATACTGATATGTTGTCTGAACCCTTATAGGTAGTATACTTAGTTTGGGAAAGGGCTATTATGATTTGTTTGGAGGTAATTATGGGTCACATCCTGGATGGCATGAGGGAGACAATAAGGTGTAAAGACGGGAAAACTTTGAGTTAAAGATGTCCACCAGTATATTTGTGGTTTCTTCCAGGCCAGAGTAGGAGGCACCTTTGGATATAAGCTCATTGCAGTGCTGGGTATTGTTTCTAAGACCCTTGATGTAATTAAAGAATATTTCTGGGCAGATTCACAGGTAATGAGCATTTCTCCCCGGGCCTCCGCTGAAAACAGGCTCTGTGGAACCTAGTCGGACATTCCCGGTCAACAAATGTTAAATAAAAAATAAATAAAATAAATAAATAATGAACTCTCATTTGACCACCACATTTGTCCTTGAATGATGTAATGATTTATAAGTCATAGTCCCCTGCGTTTGACCACCACATTTGTCCTTGAATGATGTAATGATTTATAAGTCATAGTCCCCTGCGTTTGACCACCACATTTGTCCTTGAATGATGTAATGGTTTATAAGTCATAGTCCCCTGCGTTTGACCACCACATTTGTCCTTGAATGATGTAATGGTTTATAAGTCATAGTCCCCTGCGTCTGACCACCACATTTGTCCTTGAATGATGTAATGGTTTATAAGTCATAGTCCCCTGCGTTTGACCACCACATTTGTCCTTGAATGATGTAATGGTTTATAAGTCATAGTCCCCTGCGTTTGACCACCACATTTGTCCTTGAATGATGTAATGGTTTATAAGTCATAGTCCCTGCGTCTGACCACCACATTTGTCCTTGAATGATGTAATGGTTTATAAGTCATAGTCCCTGCTGGTTTTGATCCTTCTCCTTAATTCGTTATTTACCTTTTGATGAGGTCACTTTTAGTGTGTGTGTGTGGAGGGGGTGGGTTTATGCTTCAGTATCATAATATTGTGTATTCTATTTATTGAGTTTGTTGATGATGTGGTTCAACCATGCAGTGTTTGTTTTTAAACTGGACATTGTATTTGTGACAGATGAGGACATATGCCTCAATCCATTATTTATTTGGGAAAATAAATTGATGTATGCTGCTTTAGCTCTGGGGACCCTTGGTTTGGGAGCAATTAAAGTACATTTGGTTATGAGCCAGTTGCAGAAAAATCAGCACTAAAGAAGTTCGTAAAGACTGCAGGATTTTAATATGTCTGAGGTTGGGGTCTTAAGGAGTATATTGCAGCACAATGGTCCAATTCATCAAGTAAAGGAATAACCATGCCTGTGAAGCACACTGGAGCTGTATAAGAGTGTCTATTAGAGAAGGCATATCTGTTCAATACAGTTTGTGTTGATGAAGTCCGAGAAGCATTATCCAAATGTGTTGTTTATAGTAAATGTTGGCCAAATTAAGGATGGATAATTAAAATCGCCCCAAAAAACTGTGAAAAGTTCAACTGTTAGGCACTGTAGCTTGATAAGGCAGATATTATGGATTTTGTGTGGGGGGTCATGGAAGGGATTCTGAAGTTGACAGTGATGTGTTAGACAGACTTGCATATATACAAAAAGCCATTTCAGCCGTACACTACAAATCTATTACTTACCTTTATTTTTAAAATTAATATTCTTTTTGATTGTTCTTTCCACTGTAACTGTTTATGTGCCGCATACCACTGTAAAAACATGTCTCTTGTAATTTGTGTGTATACTGATCATGTCTAAATAACTAAATGTGTCTGTAATTTTTCTTTGTGGAGCTTTTCTCCCCGGGCCTCTGCTGAAAAAGGGCCTTTTCGGCTCAGTCAGACACCCCCGGTTAACAAATGTAAAATAAAAAAATAAATAAATAATACACTAGGATATGCAAATGTTCAGGTGGTTTCTTGTTTCCCTATTCACAAGGTGATGGAGTTATAAATAAATATTGATATTCCCCAACCAGTAGCACAACCAACATCAGCTGTGTGACTAAATGGGTGATGGGAATTAAATCTAGAAATACAGGGAGTGGTGTTACTGGATTGGAACCATGCATATTTAACTATACAAATGTGAATGTTTCCATGGGGGATGAAGGCTTCTAGACCAGGCATTTGTTTAGGTCTCCAGCATTGAGAAGCACCATCCTAACATGGGTTTGACTGAAATGTGTTAACTTGGTAGGTATAGGAGATTAACTCTACCTACAAAACACTATGATGTAGAGAATGTCTTAGCTAAAAATGTGGAAGCCTAAAGGAGATGTCCAGGCCATACCTAATAAAACACAGAATGCAAAACTGAAGAAAACTTGTTATGCAATGCAGCATAAATAATGTTTACAAAGGTTTTAAAATTTCAAGACATTGTATACAAAATAAAATCCATCGGTATTTTGGAATATTTGCAGTGAAGTAATTATCAGGTTAAGAAACTCACCATGCAACGTGGTCTTGATATAAAAATGCTTACAAGAGTAGAATCAGACCTTCAAGCTCATCTTTATCCCTGAAGCAGAACTTTTATTACTTTTATTATTTTTGCATAGGTTTCCCTTCACCTTGGTTTAAGTTGTGAATTTATTTATTTTGTCTTGTCAAAGTTGACAATAGTGGAGTTGTATATTATTGAAAAGCATTCTGCTAAGAAGGAAACCACATGCACCCTCTTCCTGTTTTACAGCTGTCCATAGTTTGGGTATTCCTAGCTCAGGACTTAACTAGACACTCCCAAGTTAACAGTACACCTGAACGGACTATGACAAAACCTACTGAACAAACAGGCCATATTGTGGTTGTAGGAATTGTGTCTATAAAAACATCCCTTTATTCTACAGACATTGTTACCTAGTAGTTGTATGAGGCCTCAGATGCCTTACCAGCCCATGCAGAGCAGCATTGACTGTTAATTCCCTGATAGAATCTCCCAATAGCACCCTGCTACTTACAGACATGCTGCCTGGCTTTTGTAATCACCAGCTACCCTGACGGAGGCCTTACCAGCATTGTACATGCAGAGCTGCATTTACCATTACTTCCCTGATAGAATCTCCCACTAACACCCTGCTACTAACAGACATGCTGCCTGGCTATTGTAGTTACCAACTACCCTGACGGAGGCCTTACCAACATTGCCCATGCAGAGCTGCATTGACTTTTACTTCCCTGATAGAATCTCCCACTAACACCCTGCTACTTAGAGACATACTGTGAGGCTTTTATAGATAGCAGCTACACTGAAGGAAGCTTTACTGGCATTGTCCATGCAAGGATGTATTGACATTTACTTCCCTGATTGAACCTCCCACTAACACCCTGCTACTTACAGACATGCTGCCAGGCTTTTGTAGTTACCAGCTACCCTGATGGAGGCCTTACTGGCATTATCCATGCAGAGCTGCATTGACTTTTACTTCCTTGATTGAATCTCCCACTAACACCCTGCTAATTACAGACATACTCCCAGGCTATTGTAGTTATCAGCTACCCTGATGGAGGTCTTACTGGCATTGTCCATGCAGAGCTCCATTTACTTTTACTTCTCAGATGTGCACTAACATCCTGCTACTTACAGACATGCTGCCAGGCTTTTGTAGTTACCAGCTACCCTAACGGAGGCCATGCCGGCATTTTCCATGCAGACCTGCACTGACTTTTACATCCCTGATAGAATCTCCCACTAACATCCTGCTACTTACAGAAATGCTGCCAGGCTTTTGTAGTTACCAGCTACCATCACGGAGGGCTTACTGGCATTGTCTATGCAGAGCTGCATTGGCTTTTACTGCCCTGACAGAATCTCCCACTAACACCCTGCTACTTACAGACATGCTGCCAGGCTTTTGTAGTTACCAGCTACCCTGATGGAGGCCTTATTGGCATTGTCCATGCAGAGCTGCCTTGACTTTTACTTCCCTGATAGAATCTCCCACTAACACCCTGCTACTTACACACATGCTGCCAGGTGTTTGTAGTTACCAGCTACCCTGATGGAGGCCTTACTGTTATTGTCCATGCAGAGCTGCATTGACTTTTACTTTTCTGATAGAATCTCCCATTAACACCCTGCTACTTACAGATATCCTGCCAGGCTATTGTAGTTACCAGCTACCCTGATGGAGGCCTTACTGGCATTGTCCATGCAGAGCTGCATTGACTTTTACTTCCTTGATTGAATCTCCCACTAACACCCTGCTAATTACAGACATGCTCCCAGGCTATTGTAGTTATCAGCTACCCTGATGGAGGTCTTACCGGCATTGTCCATGCAGAGCTCCATTTACTTTTACTTCTCAGATATAATCTCCCACTAACATCCTGCTACTTACAGACATGCTGCCAGGCTTTTGTAGTTACCAGCTACCCTAACGGAGGCGTTCCGGCATTCTCCATGCAGAGCTGCATTGACTTTTACATCCCTGATAGAATCTCCCACTAACACCCTGCTACTTATAGAAAAGCTGCCAGGCTTTTGTAGTTACCAGCTACCATCACGGAGGGCTTACTGGCATTGTGTATGCAGAGCTGCATTGGCTTTTACTGCCCTGACAGAATCTCCCACTAACAACCTGCCACTTACAGACATGCTGCCAGGCTTTTGTAGTTACCAGCTACCCTGATGGAGGCCTTATTGGCATTGTCCATGCAGAGCTGCATTGACTTTTACTTCCCTGATAGAATCTCCCACTAACACCCTGCTACTTACACACATGCTGCCAGGCGTTTGTAGTTACCAGCTACCCTGACGGAGGCCTTACTGTTATTGTCCATGCAGAGCTGCATTGACTTTTACTTTTCTGATAGAATCTCCCATTAACACCCTGCTACTTACAGATATCCTGCCAGGTTATTGTAATTACTAGCTACCCTGACGGATGCCCTACAGGCATTGTCTATGCAGAGCTGCATTGACTTTAACTTCCTTGTGAATCTCCCACTAACAACCTGCTACTTATAGACATGCTGCCAAGCTTTTGTAGTTACCAGCTGCCCTGACGGAGGTCTTACCAGTATTGTCCATTCAGAGCTGCATTGAATGTTACTTCCCTGATAGAATCTCCCACTAACACCCTGCTACTTACAGACATGCTGGCAGGCTTTTGTATTTACTAGCTACCCTGACTGGCATTGTCCACGCAGAGCTGCATTGACTTTTACTTCCCTGATAGAATCTCCCACTAACACCCTGCTACTTACAGACATGCTGCCAGGATTTTGTAGTTAGCAGCTACCCTGCCAATGCCTCAGATACCTGAGCCACTAATCAAACTCAGGTTGTGTGGCTGCAGTCAGGACTTTATCCTCCTATGCTACAGCTCTGGCCATCAGTTTGGTTTTAAATTGTCAAAATTACTTTTTATCTTGCTATCTTGCATCCTTTATAGCTCTTTTCTCAGAACATAGTGGTCTATGTCCATGCACTAGTTCAGTGACACAGGCTGATCCTTTTTGGTGACCTTTTTCCTTTACCACTTCTATTCCCAACCACCCCACCAACACCCATATTTATAACTGACTTGCCATGCCCTTGGTGTATCTCCAAACTCTTCAACAGCTAAACATTGCATTACTGTGTCAATACCAAAATAAAATGAAAAGTAACATAACTATCTGTTGTGGCTTATGCAAAACTATGAGAAAGTACAGACTTCCCAAGTAGTTATTAAGCACTTATAATTATATATCCATAAGTTTAAATTGATATCCATTTTACCGCCTACACCCATTTAAAGAAATCCATTTTGGCAAACAATTGAAGTGAACTATTTATAAAATGATTTCACTGACAAGCTTGTACAAACACAACACTGCCAACACTCCAGCAGACAGGAATAGGAAGACAAATCTGAATCTCTTATCCAAAATGTGTTAAGAATGAATCACTTTAATTTCTCCTTCAGTGGAACTTCATGTGTTAAAATCCATCATCGCTTTATATTATTAAAGCACCAATTATCTTCCTAAAACTTCCGCGTGACTAAAATACATGCATTTTCCTCTCCACATTCTTGCTCAGTGAAAAAAAAAAGTTTAATAACGCTTATAACAAAACATAAATAAATAAAACCTATAGTTAATAGCTATTAATTATTTACTTAACATCATAATATTTTAATTTTAAAAGAGGGCACAAAGAACAAGATTCACTTAACCCTGGATAAAACATTGCATTTAATCTTATCTGCCTCTGTAATTCCTTGACATCCAAATGATCATCACTGATTTTACCCTGGGGATCTATTTTAATGTAATCTAGTACATTAAAACAAAATTTGTGAGAAGCATTTGACGAAATATGTTTAAATAAAGCATTAGTTGTTTTTCCCTTTCTAATATCAGAAAAATGTTCATATCTTCAGTCCCTCAACCTCAGGGAGAGTTTTCTCACATAAAAACAGAGACAATTTTGACACTGGGCCACACATACCACATTTGTAGAGGTGCAATTAAAGCGACGCTTGGCCACATATTTGACATCCCAAATGAAAATGGTGTCACTCACTAAAATATGTCTACGCTGTGGGCAGGCCCCATATTTATAGGTACGTAATTTTCCTGGAATTCCTCCATCAGTCACTCCATTCGAAACCAGTGTTTAAAAGTTTTGTCCTTTTTGTATAAACTATTAGTTTAGACCCTATCTTATCCAAAATGTCTGGCACACTTGAAAATAACCTCCAATTATTTTAATGGTCTCAGTAATAGCTGGAGAGTGTAAACAATAAGTGGTAACAAAAGAAATCTTGTTCCACTTATTTAAATTCTGTGGTGATTCTAAGGTCTCATTGACATTATTTAAAATGGGTAAAAATGCACACATCTCCCTCTTCCATTTTAACATCCATTTAAAATTCCTCAGGGTATCCTGTGGTGGAAAACATATCCATTAACTTATCACATTCCAGAAGAAACATATTTTTATCAGACACCACTCTGTCAAGACACACCAGTTGGCCCTTGACTACTGATTTTTTTTTTTTTTTTTGATGTAGGGGATACCTGAGAAGTGGAGATAAGAATTAGAAAAAGTAGGCTTTTGGTAAATATTAGATATAAAAACAATCCTGACCAAATCTTTACTAATAAATACATCTAAAAATACATTTTCATGATTAAAGGTATGGGTAAATGACAAAAATGCAACTGTATTATTGATGTATAAAAACAATTCCTGAAGTTTTTCCAAATAATCATTCCATAAAAGAAAGATGTCATCAAGAAATCTGGTATACATGCCCAACTATTAGCATAGGGACTGTTAAATAAATAACATTCTTCCCACTCTGTTATAACATAATTCACAAACATTGGAGTGCAAGCTGCACCCATAGCTACTCCTAAGATTTGTTAAAAAGAATGGGCCTCAAAGCACAACAAAAATATTCCTCAGTACTATTTCCATCAAGGAAACGATTACGTTAATATAATCAGTGCTGCTAAACTGTTGGTCAAAGCAATAAAGGCCAATTTCATTAGGAATAACAGAAAACAAGTTATTAACATCTGCTGTAACTCATATTGACTCAAGTTTAAATTCCACTTCATTCAACATCTTAAGAAAATGGGATCCAGGAAATAGAATCAAACTAAGCAGGTAAAAGTTGGATCAATAACAAATTCAAAAGCAGCATGTAAAACAAAAGAACCAGCTAACACAGCACTGTATAAAACACGTGTTTAATCTAAAAAATAAAAACAGTAAAAAGTATATAACAGATACAAAAGAACCAGCTAACACAGCACTGTATAAAACACTTGTTTAATCTAAAAAATAAAAATGGTAAGACGTATATAACAGATACAAAAGAACCAGCTAACACAGCACTATAAAAAACACGTATTTAATCTAAAAAATAAAAACGGTAAAAGGTATATAACAGATACAAAAGAACCAGCTAACACAGCACTGTATAAAACACTTGTTTAATCTAAAAAATAAAAACAGTAAAAGGTATATAACAGATACAAAAGAACCAGCTAACACAGCACTGTATAAAACACGTGTTTAATCTAAAAAATAAAAACGGTAAAAGGTATATAACAGATACAAAAGAACCAGCTAACACAGCACTGTATAAAACACGTGTTTAATCTAAAAAATAAAAATGGTAAAAGGTATATAACAGATACAAAAGAACCAGCTAATACAGCACTATAGAAAACACGTGTTTAATCTAAAAAATAAAAACGGTAAAAGGTATATAACAGATACAAAAGAACCAGCTAAAACAGCACTGTAAAAAACACGTGTTTAATCTAAAAAATAAAAACAGTAAAAGGTATATAACAGATACAAAAGAACCAGCTAACACAGCACTGTATAAAACACGTGTTTAATCTAAAAAATAAAAACAGTAAAAGGTATATAACAGATACAAAAGAACCAGCTAACACAGCACTGTATAAAACACGTGTTTAATCTAAAAAATAAAAACAGTAAAAGGTATATAACAGATACAAAAGAACCAGCTAACACAGCACTGTATAAAACACGTGTTTAATCTAAAAAATAAAAACAGTAAAAGGTATATAACAGATACAAAAGAACCAGCTAATACAGCACTGTATAAAACACGTGTTTAATCTAAAAAATAAAAACAGTAAAAGGTATATAACAGATACAAAAGAACCAGCTAACACAGCACTGTATAAAACACGTGTTTAATCTAAAAAATAAAAACGGTAAAACGTATATAACAGATAAAAAAGAACCAGCTAACACAGCACTGTAAAAAACACGTATTTAATCTAAAAAATAAAAACAGTACAAGGTATATAACAGATACAAAAGAACCAGCTAACACAGCACTGTATAAAACACGTGCTTAATCTAAAAAATAAAAATGGTAAAAGGTATATAACAGATACAAAGGAAACAGCTAACACAGCACTGTATAAAACACGTGTTTAATCTAAAAAATAAAAACAGTAAAAGGTATATAACAGATACAAAAGAACCAGCTAACACAGCACTGTATAAAACACGTGTTTAATCTAAAAAATAAAAACGGTAAAAGGTATATAACAGATACAAAAGAACCAGCTAACACAGCACTGTAAAAAACATGTGTTTAATCTAAAAAATAAAAACAGTAAAAGGTATATAACAGATACAAAAGAACCAGCTAACACAGCACTGTATAAAACACGTGTTTAATCTAAAAAATAAAAATGGTAAAAGGTATATAACAGATACAAAAGAACCAGCTAACACAGCACTGTATAAAACACTTGTTTAATCTAAAAAATAAAAACAGTAAAAGGTATATAACAGATACAAAAAAAACAGCTAACACAGCACTGTATAAAACATGTGTTTAATCTAAAAAATAAAAACAGTAAAAGGTATATAACAGATACAAAATAACCAGCTAACACAGCACTGTATAATACACGTGTTTAATCTAAAAAATAAAAACAGTAAAAGGTATATAACAGATACAAAATAACCAGCTAACACAGCACTGTATAAAACACTTGTTTAATCTAAAAAATAAAAACAGTAAAAGGTATATAACAGATACAAAAGAACCAGCTAACACAGCACTGTATAAAACACATGTTTAATCTAAAAAATAAAAACAATAAAAAGTATATAACATATGTGCACTTTCACACCAAATGTGCTTCATCCGCTCTAAAAACGCAGATTTTCCAGCATTTACTGTGATTTAAAAGCTTGTTTTTTTTCATATATTGTACTTATTTGACTGCCTGCACTTTTAAAAAGTTGTTTTTTTGTTTAAATAATTTGTTTAACTGTTGCAGGCTACACACTAAAGTGTGATAGCCTTTTCTGATAGTTTGTAGTCATTTAAAGCTGTTTTAAGTGTATTTGTTTACTGTTTTTGCCTTATCTTTTACAGAAAAAAAAAACAAAAAAACGAAAAATTCCTTGTTTCCCACATTTCTAAGCTAGTATAGTCTAGTTTTCAGGCTAGTGCTGTTTTCAGGGCTGTGATACTAGTTTCTGAGTTGCCTATACCTTACATGGATAGAAGGAAGTTTCTCTGTTCACCTGTGAGAGAGGGGGAGCTTTGAGCAAACTATCTGTCCCTGGAGGAGTGGTTCCAGCCTGAAGTTAGTAGTTTATTAGCTGTTTTGGGCTAATTTTTATCTCTTTCATTTCCCTACTATAAAAACCACGTTTGCACAGTTTTGCACACTGGGCAGTGCCGGTTAGCTACGGTTAAATTATTCCCGGCTCCATTAAGTCTCCTCTTCAGTTTTTCCCTTGAAACTAGTCTAGCTCTCAACCTAAGCACTCAGAAAGCATATTACAGCCCACCACTTACTCTGACCTTATAACAAGCACTAATATACCCTGACACTTGATATCCCAGCAGGGCAAGGCTCTTTATTCACCCCTCACCAACCAAGCAACTAAGCAGTTCACCCTACTATTCAGGCATCACCAAAAGGCAACTTCAGGTGCACTCTCCAGTTCAGCTGGTGAATCTGGGTATCCTGAGGCAATGTTACAACTGCCTCATGTACACAGACAACCCTCTCCTCCTACCACAAAACACTAACATATGCGAGAGTTGCAGTTATACAGCCAAACTGGAAGCTAAGCTGTCTCCACCCAAGACTGGAACACACAGTCAAGATGAGAAGGTTAACACTTGCACCACACCTCCAGCTGCACACAGACCTACTAAAACAGCACTGGCAAAAAATGCACATAAATACACAAAATCATACTAGGAGGCTCTAAATAAAAACCTGCAAAAGCATCAAGACTTCCAAAGCAGACACCCAAACAACCTGCACTTCCCATCACAAACCAGGCAACACATAAAAAACAAAATTGGTGTGCCGCACAATCACAGCCCTTAAAATAAAATAACATACCCAACACACTAGCAATAGGTGGCTCTACAGTCAGGCACACTTATGTCCCACTCACTAGGCTGGACAAGCAGAAGGTTACTGTTAGCTGCCTGTTGGGAGCCAGAATCCACCACATAACAAAAGCACTCAGGTCAATCCAGAACAAGTACAAATATGACTCTGTCATTGTTCATGTTGGTGTGAATGACCTGAGATGTACCTCCCTGGACTACATGAAAAGAGACATGGAAGAGTTCTCTGATCATGCAGCCCAGGCTGGTATGACCCTGACCCTGAGTAGCATCCTTCCCTCACCAAGAATGATACCACAATATAAAGAAAAAATTATCAATTTCAACAATTGGTTAAGCTTCTGGTGTCATTCAAAGGGGATCCAGTGTCTGTCAGCCTGAGACGACATGCTCGACAAGCCGCATTGCTTTGCAAGAGATGACTTGCACCTGTCACCCCTAGGCTTTTGAATATTGGCCAAGGCTCTTGCTACCCCCATAGTGCCTTTTTTAGGCACAGCTCAAAAGTCAAACCCACCTCCATAAACAGCACAATTAACAAAAAAACTGAGGGTTATGCTACTCAATGCCAGGAGTTTAAATCTCATAATACACATGCTCGAAGCACTCTTCAGTATGGAGAACGTCGACATCTGTGCAGTAACTGAAACCTGGTTCAAGGCTCCAGAGAGCACCCCGGCACTACCAGGCTACAACTCATACCACACATTTTGGCCATAGAACATGGACCGAAACACAAAAGGAAGGGGTGTATCCATATTCATCAAGGATACCTACACCTCCAGGTAAGTGGCACAGCATGATACCTCTGAGATCATCCATGTGCAACTAACATTGGGCAAATCTGTAATGCAAATTGTGTTCTGCTACAGCTCACCCCCCATGACCCAGGACCACCACTCCACCTTTATGGAGACACTGGAAAACATGAAGGTCCTACCAAACACCCTGATATTGGGCCATTTCAATTACCCTTCCATTCACTGGGAAAACTACCCGAGTACAAATTCTCAGGCCCAATGCTTCCTGGAATTCATCAACTCAAATGCCCTGGATCAGCTGGTAAACTCCACTACCAGAGGTGAAAACATATTGGACCTGGTCATCACCAACATGGGCGACAGGTGTTCCACACTCGAGGTCAACCCATCACTAGTTAGATCAGACCATAAACTAATCACTCTGGATGTCCACACCCCACCACCACCCCCAACTAAGGAAACCACAATAAAAAACTTTTCTAAAGCAAACTTCACCTCACTTAAGACAGAGGTGGTAAGTTTCACAGCCACCACGCTAAAGGATAACACTGCCCAAGATGCAGAAACCTTTACAAATGCACTCTATAAGCACCTACAATGATGCATGGATCGTGCCATCCCTAGCAAAACCAAGACTCACTCCTCTAAGAGAAGGAAACCAGTTTGGTGGACCCCTGTAGTAAACAGGCTATACAATACAAGGCGGAAACTAGTTCAGAAAAAAAGCAAATCCCAAGAAGGAAAGACATCCCTGATCAGTTTCAGTAAGAAACTAAAGTGCCTCATGAAATCATCCAAGGCTAACTTCGAAAGAAAAATAGCCAAGGATTCAAAAGATAACCACAAAGCCTTCTTTAGCTGTGTTAAGAATCTATGTGGCAACTCACAGATATGCACTGAATTAGTGCAAAATAGCACAAAATATACTGAACCTACTGATATTGCCAACATCCTGGCAGATAGATTCAGTGCAAACTTCACCCCCTTTGCACCTCCAAAAGGGCACCCAACAATACCAGAAAAGTATAGTGTCCCAAAAATCACAGATGCACAGGTGAAAACAGCCCTTTCAAAAGCCAAAAACACAGCCTCAATGGGACCAGATGGTGTCCCAGGCTGTGTCTTGCACGAACTACAGAATGAACTAACCCCCCACCTAAACATGCTGTTCAACCTCAGCCTCTCCACAGGCTACATGCCCATAGAATGGTGCACAGCAACGGTTATTCCTCTCCACAAAGGAGGGGCCACAACTGACCCTGGTAACTATCTCCCCATAAGCTTAACTAGCCTGATCTGCAAGGCTATGGAGCGCAGCATCATGGAACTCATTAAAAAAGACATTGGGAGTCTCCAAACACTTGACCTGACCCAGTTCAGCTTTGTTAAGGGCAGATCATGCCTACTAAACCTGGCTGACTTCTTTGAGACAGTCAACTGGCTTACAGACAGAACTCACATGGTAAGAATAGCAGGCTCCAGGTCCGACTCTAAACCAATCACAAGTGGTGTCCCACAAGGCTCGGTCCTGGGACTCCTACTGTCCGGCATATACTTCTCAGAAGTACAGGCAAACACAGGAGGACTATGGCTAACCAAGTTCTCCGATGACTGCAAACTGGGAGCCATAACTGACTCTCCAGCTAACAGACATCCTCCAAAAGGGCCTTACTGAGATGGACACCTGGTGTCAAAGTCATGGCCTCAAGCTAAATGCCATAAAAATGCATAGTCATCCAATTTGGGAAAAACAAAACACCCACAAATTACCACATAGGTGGCAGCCCCCTTAATAAAGAAGAGGCAATAAGAGATCTGGGGACCCAGGTAGATAGTAATCTCTGCTTCGACAGTCGTATTGCAAAAGTAGTCATGAAATCCTTCTATATGGCCCATCTAATTACTAAAGGGTTCACATCTAGAAATAAAGAGGTTATAGTGCCCCGCTATTCGTCACTCATTAGACCCGTCATAGAGTACAATGCTCCATTTGAGATATACCTCACAAGACACTTCCAACAGTTGGAAAGACCACAAAAGTACCTAACCAAGAGGATTACTGGCCTCAAACATATGTCCTATGCAGCCCAACTGAAAAAACTCTGGTTGTACTCAGTGGCATATTGCTTACTCAGAGGTGATCTCTGCCTGACTTACAAAGTCATGTCCAACTCAGAATTGATGGACGTGCTCCACCTAAAGAAATCCAAGTCACTGCGAGCCATGTGCTCTAGTAAGCTAAACCTCACCACAACAATAACTAGAACATGCTGGAGGTATAGATTCCAGTCACAGAGACTTCCCATGCTTTGGAACAAAATTCCAAATTACATCAGGCAGAGGCTCTCACTAACACTCTTCAAAAGAAACCTTGACGAGTGGATGGGTAACAGAAAATACACCCCTGGGATCACTTCATTGGCTCTGCTTGACAGAGGATCAGTTAATTAATCAATGGGGTGGTGAAAGCCAACACACTCTGGCTAGGCTTATAAATGCCCTCTGGCAGATAGCCTAGTACCTACCTATGAACCTATGAACCTAAAAACAAACTAACAAGCAATACTTAAATACATTCAGGAAAGTTCAGAATCACCTGGTCAAGTCACGTGACCTTAGCAAGGGAGACAATCATTTCCCTTTGTCAGATTGTAAAATTAACATCCATTTAACTTCTAAGCATTCTGTTTTTTGTTTTAATATTACCTCATCTGCCTCCTACATTCAATAATTCCAAAACTAAAAACTTAAAAGAGTATTCAGTACCAGTGCTACAAATATGCTTATAAAAAACATTCCTACTGTCACATCTGTTTATTTCATATAAGTGTTCCATGATACAAACCGAATGTTGAAGAATCATTGAAGAAAGGGACTGCACTGACTGTATTTAAGCACTGCTGGTTAGTTTGTTTTAGATCTGATGAAGCACATTTGATATGAAACCACTCATCTGCTATATACTTTTTACCGTTTTTATTTTTTAGATTAAACAAGTGTTTTATACAGTGCTGTGTTAGCTGGTTCTTTTGTATCTGTTATATACATTTTACTGTTTTTATTTTTTAGATTAAACAAGTGTTTTATACAGTGCTGTGTTAGCTGGTTCTTTTGTATCTGTTATATACCTTTTACCGTTTTTATTTTTTAGATTAAACAAGTGTTTTATACAGTGCTGTGTTAGCTGGTTCTTTTGTATCTGTTATATACCTTTTACCGTTTTTATTTTTTAGATTAAACAAGTGTTTTATACAGCGCTGTGTTAGCTGGCTCTTATGTATCTGTTATATACCTTTTACCATTTTTATTTTTTAGATTAAACAAGTGTTTTCTATAGTGCTGTGTTAGCTGGTTCTTTTATATCTGTTATATACCTTTTACCGTTTTTATTTTTTAGATTAAACAAGTGTTTTATACAGTGCTGTGTTAGCTGGTTCTTTCATATCTGTTATATACCTTTTACCGTTTTTATTTTTTAGATTAAACACGTGTTTTATACAGTGCTGTGTTAGCTGGTTCTTTCGTATCTGTTATATACCTTTTACTGTTTTTATTTTTTAGATTAAACGTGTTTTGTACAGTGCTGTGTTAGCTGGTTCTTTTCTATCTGTTATATACCTGTTACTGTTTTTACTTTTTAGATTAAACATGTGTTTTGTACAGTGCTGTGTTAGCTGGTTCTTTTGTATCTGTTATATACCTTTTACTGTTTTAATTTTTTTAGATTAAACACGTGTTTTATACAGTGCTGTATTAGCTGGTTCTTTTGTATCTGTTATATACCTTTTACTGTTTTTATTTTTAGATTAAACACATGTTTTATACAGTGCTGTATTAGCTGGTTCTTTTGTATCTGTTATATACCTTTTACTGTTTTTATTTTTTAGATTAAACACGTGTTTTATACAGTGCTGTGTTAGCTGGTTCTTTTGTATCTGTTATATACTTTTTACCGTTTTTATTTTTTAGATTAAACACGTGTTTTATACAGTGCTGTGTTAGCTGGTTCTTTTGTATCTGTTATATACTTTTTACCGTTTTTATTTTTTAGATTAAACACGTGTTTTATACAGTGCTGTGTTAGCTGGTTCTTTTGTGTCTGTTATATACCTTTTACCATTTTTATTTTTTAGATTAAACACGTGTCTTATACAGTGCTGTGTTAGCTGGTTCTTTTGTATCTGTTATATACTTTTTACCATTTTTATTTTTTAGATTAAACATGTGTCTTATACAGTGCTGTGTTAGCTGGTTCTTTTGTATCTGTTATATACCTTTTACCATTTTTATTTTTTAGATTAAACATGTGTCTTATACAGTGCTGTGTTAGCTGGTTCTTTTGTATCTGTTATATACTTTTTACCATTTTTATTTTTTAGATTAAACGTGTTTTGTACAGTGCTGTGTTAGCTGGTTCTTTTGTATCTGTTATATACCTTTTACCATTTTTATTTTTTAGATTAAACACGTGTTTTGTACAGTGCTGTGTTAGCTGGTTCTTTTGTATCTGTTATATACTTTTTACCGTTTTTATTTTTTAGATTAAACACGTGTTTTATACAGTGCTGTGTTAGCTGGTTGTTTTGTTTTACTTGCTGCTTTTGATTTTAAGAAAATACCACGAGTCTTTACACATCTGATGAATACTATTTAACCCACTCTTTAAGTTCATATCTAAAATGTTTGCAATATAAAATGTTTTAAACCGTTTAGCTTCCACTATCAGTCTAAAAGGAGGATTAGCAGTACTTTTGTGCAATTTGGGAATTCCAAAAATGATAGCAATTACCAGTTTATCATTTGACATAAAATCAGTCTCATTTTTGGTAAGAGACCTTCCAATAACACATCTTCTAGAATTATATCTATTTTAGAAAAAGAAATATTAGTCTAATTTTTGATATGGCCTCATAGGTATCCACCATGAGTGATCTATTCATCCTGTTTAATAGTCCACTTGGTTCATCACTGCTAAACACCCAACTTTGTCTGGGTTCATAATATGAATGTTAGGGTCAGTCACAATATCATGTAATAAACACAATTCTGTTTTATTCAAATTATAATAATTGGTATTACAGTGGCATTTACAAATGTCCCTAATGTTCATCTCACACAGATTTGCAAACACTTGTTGTACTAGGGGATTAAATACACTTGGTCGGTGAAAAAGATTATTACTTTCCTACACTTTCACTACCACTGAAACAAGGTGTTAAATTTAATTTTCTAATGTTACAATAATATTAGCACTTCTTGTTGGCACAAACGTAAGCCCTTTACTTAATAAGTTAGCATGTGCCATAGTGAGAGTTTTGTAAAATTATTAACTGATTTAACCACAATTTGTACAGTCAAATTGTCAGTACTATCATTAAAAATAAATTCTTTGAATTCCATTGTTGATTCCTCCTGTAAAAAATTTGGGTTTTTTCTCCCTGGGCCAAATAAACCTCATTCAAACTCCATGTGTTGTTTCATTCCTGGTAACTCCTTATCCTCTTGGTCCACCTCACCATTTCCTACCCTAAAGGGGCAGCCATCCCACTTTGGGCTGTATTAATACTTTCAGACCTATAAGAAAAATTAGAATTAATGTCATTGGAGGAGACAACTGCATTGGTCTGGTAAATTTTGGATAAGAAATTCAAGTTTGCCTTCCTATTCCTGTCTACTGGAGGTTTGGTGGTATTGTGTTTTTATTTAAAGTTACAGCGTCTCTTCATAACCACAACTTACCACATTTTATATAATTAACTCATAAACCATTTTCCCATAAACAAAAAGTGCTTCAGCTTTTTAAAAGCAATGCATATTCTGCTCAGGCTACTGAAGTATCTACCATGCTGTCAAAACAAAGTAATGAGTGGATAAACCATGATATTCAACAAATCAAGAAGAGGAGGAGGAGTGTGAGGGCAGCACCAAGGATCAAATGGTGGAAATTGAAAAAGGGTAACTGTGAGGTGGTGTTCAGGGAAAAGTTAAGACAGGCACTGGGTGGCAGTGAAGAGTTACCAAATAGCTGGGTAACTACAGCAGAGCTAGTAAGGCAGATGGCTAGAAAGGTGCTTGGTATGACATCTGGACAGAGGAAGGATGACAAGGAGACATGGTGGTGGAATGAGCAAGTACAGGAGAGTATATGGAGAAAGAGGTTGGCAAAGAAGAAGTGGGATTGTCAGAGAGATGAAGAAAGTAGACAGGAGTATAAGGAGATGAGGTGCATGGCAAAGAGAGAGGTGGTAAAGGCTAAGGATAAGACATATGAAGAGATGTATGAAAGGTTGGACACTAAGGAGGGAGAAAAGGACCTATACCAATTGGCTAGACAGAAGGACTGAGCTAGGAAAGATGTGCAGCAGGTAAGGGTGATAAAGGATAATGAGGGAAACATACTCACAAGCGAGGAGAGTGTGTTGAGGAGATGGAAAGAGTACTTTGAGGGGTTGATGAATAAAGAGAATGAGAGGGAGAGAAGTTGGATGATGTGTGGATAGTGAATCATGAAGTACAATGGATTAGCAAGGAGGAAGTATGGAAAGCTATGAAGAGGATGAAGAATGGAAAGGCTGTTGGCCTAGATGACATACCAATGGAAGCATGGAGGTGTTTAGGTGAAATGGCAGTGGAGTTTTTAACCAGATTGTTGAGAGGATGCCTGAGGAATGGAGTAAAAGTGTTTTGGTACCGATTTTTAAGAATAAGGGTGATGTACAGAGCTGTAGTGACTACAGAGGGATTAAATTGATCAGTCACAGCATGAAGTTATGGGAAAGAGTAGTGGAAGCTAAGTTAAGAAGGGACGTGATGATTAGTGATCAGCAGTATGGTTTCATGCTGGGAAAGAGCACTACAGATGCGATGTTTGCTCTGAGAGTGTTGATGGAGAAGTACAGAGAAGGTCAGAAGGAGTTGCATTGTGTTTTTGTAGACTTGAAGAAAGCATATGACAGGATGCCTAGAGAGGAGTTGTGGTATTGTATGAGGAAGTCAGGAGTTTCAGAGAAGTATGTAATAGTGGTACAGGATATGTACAAGGGTAGTGTGACAGCATTGAGGACTGTGGTGGGAGTGACAGATGCATTTAAGGTGGAGGTGGGATTACATCAAGGATCAGTTCTGAGCCCTTTCTTATTTGCAATGGTGATGGACAGGTAGACAGACAAGATCAGACAGGAGTCCCCATGGATTATGATGTTTGCAGATGACATTGTGATCTGTAATGAGAGTAGGGAACAGGTGGAGGAGACCCTGGAGAGATGGAGATATGTTATAGAGAGAAGAGGAATGAAGGTCAGCAGGACTAAGACAGACTATATGAATGAGAGGAAGGATAGAGGAATGGTGAGGATGCAAGGAGTAGAGGTGGCAAAGGTGGATGAGTTTAAATACTTAGGATCAATAGTTCAGAGTAATGGTGAGTGTGGAAGAGAGGTGAAGAAGAGAGTACAGGCAGGATGGAGTGGGTGGAGAAGAGTGTCAGGAGTGAGTGTGGAAGAGAGGTGAAGAAGAGAGTACAGGCAGGATGGAGTGGGTGGAGAAGAGTGTCATGAATGATTTGTGACAGACAAGTACCATTAAGAGTGAAAGGGAAGGTCTACAAGAGGGTAGTGAGACCAGCTATGTTATATGGGTTGGAGACAGTGGCATCGACAAAAAGGCAGGAGTTAGGGCTGGATGTGGCAGAGTTAAAGATGTTAAGATTTGCACTGGGTGTGACGAGGGTGGACAGGATTAGGAATAAGTATATTAGAGGGTCAGCCCAGGATGAAAGGTTTTGAGACAAAACCAGAGAGGAAAGATTACGTTGGTTTGGACATGTGCTGAGGAAGGATGCGGAGTATATTGGGAAAAAGATGCTAAGGATGAAGTTACCAGGTAACAGGAACAGAGGAAGGCCTAATATAAGGTTTATGGATGTGGTGAGAGAGGACATGCAGGTGGTTGGTGTGACAGAGCACGATGCAGAGGACAGGAAGAAATGGAAACAGATGATCCACTGTAGGGACCCCTAACAGGAGCAGCTGAAAGAAGATGATGATGATTCAATACAAACCAGATATGCCAGCATCATAATCTAACTATAACAGATGCCTAAATATAACCATAAGGAAAACATATCTATGACTTGCTTTTGCTACAGAAACACTCCTCCTGTTTTTTCATGTTATCTAACCCACCTAAAATAATAATAACAATAACCCTTGCAACTGTCATAATCTTACAAGCAGAAGATATACTTCTAGCCTTTTATGTCAGGCTGACACCTTAAAGTAACTTTGTTAGGATGAAACAGTTTCTTAAAAAATGTGGCCACAACTGGATAGCTTTAAAAGTAAACTGCAAAAAGTCATCATCTCTAGCACTAATCATCACCCCCCAGCAGACCAACTAAAGTCCCCAAGGGCAATGAAATAAGTACTAGTCCTAGCAAACTTCAATATAAGCTTCCTTTACCCAACCAGCTCCAACATAAATGAAATTATTTTTGCCCAGACAAACTCAAATGATTAAACAGCCCATTATACGTTAATTCATCTCAGGAAAACACCCCCTCATAGAAGTTCTAATTATAAACATTCCTACATGTGAAGGCTGCCAGCCTAGCTAGCTGGAATTTTGTAAATAATTCTATGTAATTTGTGAATAGTAATATGATTTGTATGGTTGTCCTACAAATGTAAGAAGACTATATGTTATGTGTGTATTAAACTGCTGGTGCAGACATGTGTGTTAAACTGTATGTTATGTGCTGAGCTTCAAGAATGTAACCACAGTGCACCCTGCTGGAGAAGAGAAGCAATGTATATGGACTATATGCCAATGCAAATGTATGTTGTCATGGTAGAAATTGGAACATACAGAGTTAACTTGCAAAAAATCTAAGAAAATAAGTTGAAGTTGTTTATGACTGTGCTATAAAATTAGTTAATGCAAAGAGACATGATGCCTAGAGCTAGGAGGTTCTCCTATTGTCTGGAATCAGAAATAATTACAGGTTTCAAAGGTAAACATATTTAACTGTTTTACAACTTCCAGTTCCTGGCAACTTCTTTGAGATACGTATTTTTGACACAGAGGTGTCAAATGTTATGTTACTGCTAGCCTGGGAACTGAAGGCAGAGATGTCAAATAGTAATGTCATCCAGCTAACCCAGCAGTCTTCTTCTTTCAGCTTTTTCCCGGTTAGGGGTCACCACAGTGGATCACTTGTCCGCTCATGATCGGCAGTGGAGTTTTTACAGTGACGAGTTGCCAGCCCAGTGCCCAACCTTCCACAGAAGGCACACACACACACACACACACACGCACACACACACACACACACACACACACACACACACACACACACACACACACACACACACACACACACACACACACACACTCACACCTAGGGCCAATTTAGAATGTCCAATCCACCTACAGCATGTCTTTGAGATGTGGCAGGAAACCGGAACACCCAGAAGAAACCCACGCAATCACGGGGAGGACATGCAGACTCCGCACAGAAGGCACCCTAGCCAAGGATCGAACTGGAGAGCCTCTTGCTGTGAGGCGACAATGCTAACCACTGCACCACCGTGGCTGCCCCATCCAGCTAACCCAGCAGTAATGTGCATTATTAATTTAAGAACTATCTCTCATAGAAAGTTAGTGCATTTTGTATTTGTCTTTGGACCTAGAAACATCTTCTCATCAGCACTTCTCAACTGTATTTGCCTAGCTCTGTAAGTAAGTCATTTAGGGCTTAGTGTCTCTTAGACATAGACAGGAATATGGCAAGATTAGTTTAGATGTTTTCTGTATTTATCTGTGACTATCCTGCAATGCTGTTTTAAAATATTTCCAGTGATTCACTTCACTTCCCACTGTACTATCAGGTTGCCATATGCAAAAAGGTTTTATGTAGTATTACATTATGTGTATATATAATTGATAATGATCTCTAGCTTATATTACTTTTTTATCATCTAATTTTGCTGTTTCTTTTTATTGCAAGTTTAAATGTTTATATCTATCTTGTAAATGTTTTATATCTACCTCATATAATGTATGTACAATGTATGTAACTTTCTTTGGAGCTTTTTTCCTCGGGTCTCCACTGAAAATGGGCTTCTAGCCCATTTTGACTATCCCAGTAAACAAATGTAAATAAATAAAAATAAATTCTGAACTCTGTTGTCACTGTGTTCACTTATTGAATATTGTCTTGTGCTTTAATTACTTATTATTAAATATGTTTAAACCTTTTAATTGTGGCTTGTTTGTTTAGAGATATTTAAGCTCTAGACTACTTGCATATGTATTTGGTGACACTGTACAGGCCACTCTTAAACAGCCTTGTTGTTGGTCACACTTACCATTTGGATACATGGTAGAATTGGTCACCCTTAGGGAAGGGCCTTATAATAGCTGATAAAGAGTAGTTTGTGGCAGCTGGTATTACCTTATAATCTGGGCTGAAGAAAGCATAGCTAGTGAACCTGTGCCAGCCTTCCCCAGGAGTGTTTGTATATAAACCAAATCTCAAAGTGTGTAAGTGTGTGTGCGTCAGCTTCTCAAATCCCATTATAAGCTCGGAGGAGTGTGTCAGTGAGCTGACGGAAATTTAAGTAAGTACTGTTTCAGAGAAAATATTTCTGGATTACAAACTGGCTCAAGGACAGAACCCACATGGTTAGAATTGCTGGAGCCATGTCAGACTCCAAACCAGTTACAAGTGGTGTCCCACAAGGCTCAGTCCTTGGACCTCTCTTGTTCGGTATATATTTCTCGGAGGTACAGGCCAACACGGAAGGACTGTGGCTGACCAAGTTCGTAGATGACTACAAACTGGGTGCCATAATTGACTCTCCAGCCGACACAAGCATCCTCCAAAAGGGCCTCATAGAAACAGACAACTGGTGCCAGAGCCATGGCCTCAAGCTACATGCCAAAAAGTGTATAGTCATCCCCTTTGGCAAAAACAAAGTGCCCACAAATTACCACATAGGTGGTAATCCATTAAGTACAGAAGAAGTAATTAGGGACCTGGGGACCCAAGTTGATAGCAATCTCTCATTTGACAACCACGTGGCAAAAGTGGTTAGAAAAACATTTTATATAGCCCACCTAATCATGAAGGGATTCACATCTAGATCAGGGGAGGTCATTGTGCCTCTTTACTCATCCCTCATCAGGCCCATATTTGAGTACAGTGCCCCTTTTGGGATGTACCTTACCAGACACCTGCAGCAACTGGAAAGACCCCAAAGGTACCTCACCAAGATGATCAAAGGGCTCAAACAGATGCCATATGCTGCCCGGTTAAAGAAACTCCAGCTCTACTCAGTGGCATACTGCCTGTTCAGAGGCGATCTGTGCCTGATGTATAAAGCTATGTCTAACCCGGAATTAATGGACATGCTGCACCTCAGAAAATCCAAATCCCATCGAACTACACACACGAGAGAATTGGACCTCAGCACTGAAATAAATAGGACATGCTGAAGGGACAGATTCATAACCCAGAGGCTCCCTTCACTCTGGAATAAAATCCCAGTCCAGGTTAGGCAGAGTCCCTCATTGACTCTCTTCAAGAGGAATCTTGATGAGTGGATGGGAGATTGTAAGTTTACCCCGGGTATCACTTCTGTGTCACTGTTAGACAGAGTCACAGTATACTAACCTCAAAAAGGGCATAGCAAAATTAATTTAAAATGGGTGGCGAAAGCCAAACACACTCTGGCTAGGCTTATAAATGCCCTAGGGCAGATAGCCTAGTATGAACCTATGAACAAAAGCACATTTGCTGATAATGAAGAAAGTACAGTTATGCAAAATCTTACCATAATGGTTGATGTCCTTGCCTTCACTGCTACAGTATTCATAACCTATGCATTTCTTTGCAGTGGAAGTCCAATGTCTGGCTGGTCTACCAAAGCCTACCATTGCTTTAAGGTACACTGAGTATCACCCAAATGCTCATCATCTAGCGTAGGGCATAAAGGTGACATTCAGGTACACCATCCTCAGAACTGATTGTCCAATAGGAACACCAGTCCAAGGAAAAACAAAAACAACCTGCACATCCAGGAAGGGAAAAAACCTAGAGGCTGGAGGGAGGGAGTAAATGCTGCAGCAATGAAGGCAAGATATCTACCATTATGGTAATATTTTACACAACTGTACTATGTCCTTAAGTTCACCGTTGCAGTATTCATTACTCATGGGGCAGCATCAAAGCTCAAGAAGAAACTTGGGAAGAGGAAGCAGCAGCAGAGCCTCTAGGAGGCCATGAAGAATGGCATCGGCAAAACCAGCTGTAGCTCTGGAGATACCATCCGACTTGTAGTGTGTGGCAAAAGTATGCACAGAAGTCCAGGTAGCTGCTTCAAGAATAGAATTAGTGTCTAATCCCTTGAAAAAAAGGCACAAGAAGAAGTTACAGCTCTAGTAGAATGAGCCTTTACAGAAGAATGATGGCTCTTGCCATGAAAAGTGCAACAAAAAGAGACAGCCTTTGAAATCCAGGTCTATATCATGTCTGTAAAATGGCATGACAACGAATGCCATTTCGCCAACACATATAGACTGAAATCAGAAAAGCGCAAAAGCTCAGGTCAGAGATTTCTTTCCCAGGGAAAGAAATTGCTTGGCCTGAGCCATGACATTGCCCTTTACCTGACTGTAGTGTGATCTTGGAGTTGGTATATTTAGTTAGGGGGGGTGTGGGGGACACAGACTTCCACATTGGGGGATGTGGGGGGTGAAGCCCCCCCACTTTGTAATGTTTTAAGTGGTATGTTGTGTTTTTTTGGTTCACTGATTTTTTTCCATTGGAAAAAAAATTGGTGAACTGGGGTTTCACTCTTTTAAGGCTTTAGTCTATGTATGTCAGTGAAACGGAATTCGTTGTAATGCCATTTTGCTGACATAATATAGACCCTTGAAATCCATGTAGAAATAGTTTGCTTGGAAAATGCCAATCCTAAAGACCTAGGATGAAAGGAAACAAACATCTGATCAGATTTTCTGATAGCTTTAGTCTTATCCAAATAAAATCTGAGCTGTCTATGCATGTCCAAAGTATGCAGCACCTTCTCACCATCAGATTGTGGAGAGGGAAAAAGTAGGTAAATTAATAGACTGATTAAGTGACAACTCATTAACACCCTTAGGTACAAAATAAGAATTAATATGCAAGGATACCCTGTCCTCATGGAATATCAATAAAGGCAGACAAGGCATAAGGTCTTGCAACTCAGACACCCATCTGGAAGAAGTAAGAGCTAACAAAAGACCTTTTTTCCAAGAACAATGTTGCAAGAAAGCTGGAATAACAGGCGCAAAAGGAGCCTGAGTCAATTTCTTCAGACTTAAACCCCAACTGGATACTTATCTACAATAGTGAGGACTTCAGCAAACAGGAGAATCACCAAAATACAAAATTGCAGTAAAATGGTATAAAATGGATGTAGGTAATTTGACCGATGGTTTGAAACAGAGTTCAGACTGGCAGCAAAGAATGGATGGTATATCTGAACATCACCTTTATGCCCTACGCTACACAAGGAGCATTTGGGTGACATTCAGCATACCTTAAAGCAATATTAGGCTTTGGTAGACTGGCTGGATGTTGTGCTTCTACAGCAGGGAAACCCATGAGTTATGAATGGTTTATTATCATTTGTTCTAACGGCAAAACATTTGCCGTTCGAAACAACAAAAAGTAAAACCGAACACAAACATTCCGAATGGCCACAGTCAACCCAACTGATCAACACATTTGACTCAACATTGTTACAGAAACCATCATGTGATAGCCATATAGGAGCAGATGTAAATCAGACTCCTACATGACATATCACATTTTTTCAGGGGGGCTGCACCCTTCTGCACCCCCTCTTTCAGAGGCTGTGTCCCCCAAACCCCTTCTACTAATATATTCTAACTCTGAGATTGCACTACAGTGGGGATATGGATGAATTTCTTATCCCCACTGTACTATGATCTCCGTGCAGATAGTCGAATACACTTACACAAATGCACTACTTCATTCGCATAAGTGTATTTGACTATCCCATGTATTTAAATTTTGTGCACAACATTCTTATTTTCAGCAGCAGTGTTGCCGAC
Source organism: Protopterus annectens (assembly GCF_019279795.1). NCBI lineage: Eukaryota > Metazoa > Chordata > Ceratodontiformes > Protopteridae > Protopterus > Protopterus annectens. The sequence goes on from NC_056735.1 coordinate 1,116,848,927, forward strand.
AGACTGTCATTCACACAAATGATAGTAAACAGTTATGAATACTGCAGCGGTGAATGCAAGGACAACTCCCTTTTTGCCACTCTTTTTGCAACCTTGGAGTTGATATATTTAAGTTTATTGTGTGGGAGGCCCCCATGGGATTGCAGGGGGAGCTTGCTATTCTTTGAAAGGAGCTTTACTCTAAATTTCTCTGAAAGCATTCTTAGCAAAACATTTTCAGAGGTTTTTTTTTTCATTCAGGTAATTTGTAGTATGATGAACACATCTTCAAAAAAACATAATGCCTATTGACTGTTAAAAGCTATTATTAAACCCTTACCCAAGATCACTAACTCAGATACCAGCAAGGACGTTTGACTGATCTCTATCCTTCCAACTCTAAGAAGGATTCAAAGAACAAGTCTTCTCACCTCCCCAGCACTGATTCTGGTCAGTCTGATGGATCATGACTGTTCTATTATGCACTAATTGACACCAGACTTTATATAATAAGGAAAGCCAAACAAATAGTTCCTTCCAAACCAAATCCTGAGACCAACTCAAAAAACATCTGCGAAAAACCTCATCAGTCTAACATCTCATGGCTTACAGGAAAAAATGACAGTGTCCCTGTTGAAGTATCACATTCTCCAAAAGAATATAGTGGTGGAGATATCCTTTGCATTATCACACAGCAGAAAGGTGGTTAAAAATGAAAGTAGGAATCTGAATGCTATTTCTTGCCTAATACGTCTCCTACTTTATAAATACTACTTTACGGACAGATGAGCACTGCTCAGATAATGTGTTAAAGCTTGCTGCTACATGCACTTATTTCAATTGTTCAGAGATGGGGAGCTCTTTCAAATATGTCAACCCTCAGGGGTGGTGCCATCAGTGAGGGATGGATCATCACTGGAGGAGTGGCCTAGAACACTACCTTGCCAAACAAGTTTTACCTGTTTCTAAAGATTTGCCAGCTGTTTCAATTGCATTCAATGAAAGATAACAAATCTACTACAAAATTGTAAACATAAGTGTAGCAAACTGTGGTTGAAAAACAAAATCAAGTCCATTAAAAAAACTCATGCCTTAATCTATCACTTTCTACACTATAGTTATTTTTCCTGATTATAAAACCAATCTGAGTATTGCCTAGGCACAGATACCACCTTCCAGCAAATCACATTCCTAGGTTAAACTATTGTAAACTGAAAAAACAAAAAGGAATACAAATTGCTGGGTATGTTGACCTATCAATAAATACAAAGACAGAAACAGAGTCTGACCTTTCTGGAGCTGATTCTGTGGTGTTTTCATGTACCTTCATCAGATATACCTGCGGGCATTGGGTTGATATTCATGTGCTGATTCCTATAACTTATTCCAGTGTTAAAATTTTATTTAATTTATTATTATTTTTTTACATTTATTAACTGGGAAAATCCAGCTGGACTGGGTCCATTTTCAGTGGAGGCCAGGGACAAAAGCTGTGAAAAATATAAGAACAGTAACAAATTACAGAGAGTACATGAATAACAGTCACATTTTCAAAGTAAAATACAACAGTTGAGATGATTAATACTAACTTGCTTTGAGAGGGCAAATGCCAAGAATTAACAATAATAGGCTAGATCCTAGTTAGCAGGAATGGTAATCAGACTAAGATACTTGACATAGTAGATAAGGTGTAAATAAATAAATCAAGGCCTAAATTGTGAGTTGGTTCAGTTGTGTTTAGAGAAGTCCAGTGACAGGAGAAAGTGAGTTAAGTTATATATGGGCAGATCCAAGTTTCCAGGAGATGTGATTTAAGTAGTTTTTTTAAATTGTATAATATTTGTGGTAGAGGTAATGGGGGTGTGAATCTAAAATGAGTTAGACGTTGCTAAAGATCTGGGCTTGTTTTACTGCCTTGTAAGTGACATGGAGTACAAATGGTGGTCATTTAGCCAATAAGCCATATCTGTGTTTAGGCTGTCAGGATTATATCTTTAATCTTTTTTCTTTCTTATTTTTCTTTTTTATGAAAAAACAATCCAGGTTATCAAACAATACTAAAATATATCCTGGTCATTCTCTCAAGTTCAGTAAAAATTGTGGCCGTCTGATTCCCTAAGGTTCAGTACGCATTTAATAGAAAATGAGGCATTCAGGCCTGGTGGTTTTCCAGCTCTCAGCCAAATCTGCCATTCTAATTCCTTCTTCTCTAGTTATAACATATTCTGTATTAATATTAATTAATTATTGATGTATTTGTATCAATGTATATTAGTCTATACATATTCTGTAACATCAACAAAGGCTACTACACAGCTGCCTTCTTCATGGCCGTCACCAAAGCATTTGATCTAGTATTTTATATATGGCTTTTCAATGCCCTGTTGAGAGATGGAGTAAGTTCTTATAATCTTCTTTGGTTCATTAATTTCCACTCCAACAAATACAACAAAGTCCCATCAGGAAAGTACTCTTCACTCTATTCCTGACTCTCTAAAGGTGTACCTCAAGGGTCTGGTGTTTTAACACTCCTGTTCTCCCTGTTTGTTACCAACTCCCCAGCCCACCTACTATAACTAATCTTTATCCACGCAAAATGGTTATTTACAGGAACAACTCCTGCCACACCAGTGTCAATACAAAACCTGAGAAGGACCTCAGGTCATTATCAGATGGGCCCACAAATAATCTAATATTAAACATCAAGAAAAAATAATCCATAATCTTGAGAAGAAGACAAAACCTCTGCACACTCCTCCATGACTGGAGCATACTCTAGAATCAGAAAGAACCCACTGAAGTACAACACACTGACATTTGGCTAGGCCATACCATCAGCTTTCAGTTTCACATTATCACTACTAAATCTAAAACTAATAGTTTCTTTCCAGAATTAAATATATTACAGTCCTCTCAGCAGAAGAGAACACAGCCATAAGTAAAGGAGGCTTACTCATCCAACCAGAATATGGCCTTCTCATTATTTCTAAAACATCCATGCAAAACTGCCCTTGCCTCAAACAACTTCTAATGAAATTTTAAGCTTTAGCACCCTGCCCCCCCCCCCCCACAAGAGAAAGCATCACTGTTCTATCATAGCAAAAGTAAAGTGGGTACCAGTACATGAATGATGCACTCCACTCTACCATCCCTAACCCACAAATTAATACATCAAGACACCCTTAATTTAGTAGCTGACTCACAGAATAACTTCCTCCTATAACCTTAGAACTTAAGACTTCCTCTTCCTAATCATCCCAGTAAGTAAACTCTGCACCACAGACTGCAGATCCTTAATAATGGTGCCGAGTACATGAGAATCAAGTCCTTCAAACTTAAGATCCATCTCCTCCATCTGTAAAAATCAGATGTTATATCAGAGTTCCTCTTTATAAATGCACCTGAAAAGGCTTTCCATGCCAAGGTACCCCTTATAATCTTCTACAGACACTGCAACTATATACCCCCCTTCACCAAGTAATTGTCGCATCTTCTTAACCCATACCTCCAATCCCCCACTGACGTCCTCCAGTACTCTCTTGCTTTTACATCTCCTACCCAGTCATCAGTGCCTTCATTTACACCACTAGTTCTTTCCATGTCCACCTCTCTTCCCTATCGCCTGTGGAAATTCGGTGTATTTGTAAACATATTTATAAATACTATCACCTTTATTTATACATTCATAATAACCTTCATCTTTTTTTTGGCATTTAAGTTTTTTATGCAGTTATGTAAACCTCGTACATACTATTTCACATATTACATTTTGATCTGCATACTTCTTTAGTATTTACTTTTAATATGTATTCTGTTTGCTCTAGGAATGAACGTGAAAATGATCTTTCTGACTTCAAAAGATATCAAGCATAAACAACATAAAATATAAATTCAAGAAATGTACAAGTGTTAGTAAAAGATGTCTGCTTGTATTTCATACACAGAACAACTCAATGAAAAGTAAAACATATTAAGTATTAAATTATAAATTTACATCACACACTTTCAAAACACTGCTTATAGAAATGGTCTCATTGAAGCAGGGTGGGCTGGCATTTAGCTTGAACTGCCACATTCTTTATATGCATACTCAGTTCTCATGATGCACCTCTTGGATTTACAGATGCATCTTTCAGGACCAGTAATAAAAACTTGTCAAACAAGGGCAGTGCTGTGAATTTCTGAACAAAGCATGTGGCAATATCACAGTAACACTCATAAATACTTTTATGCAGAGATGTCTCCATTTTACCTACATAATATGATTTGCAGGTTGCACAGCTTGCTCTGTAAACTACCCTTCTTGTCCCATACATTAGTATTTGTTATTTTTTATAATAAAAAGTTGCAGCCCACTGTCCATTACTCATATTCATAAATGTATTTACATTGGTTTCAGCAGCTACAGTTATATGTGCCCCTCTTAGCCTTACTGGTATCATGAGTTGTGGCTACAGTGAGTATCCAGTTTCACTTGAAAGACAAAAAAAAAAAAGAAATAAAAGAGAAAGACACAGAGAGAGAGAGAAGCCGTGGAGAAAAAGAACTGAAATGTTGAAACATTTTACCGCAAATGACGACTTAAATCACTCGTGCCTAAAATGCCTTTTTTGTATACTTCACGTCCACACCTGTACTGTTGTACTGCCTTATGACATATATAACTTTTTGGGGATCTCGCTTCTTTAACCAAGCAACTTAGAAACAAACAAAAAAGGCAGACACTGGATTTTCAAGTATAAAAAGGTTAGCAGTTTCGTCAAGTTTTATTAACTTCTTCAGACAAAGGTAAAGCAAGACAAATTAGTTTAACTATTACAAAGATCACATGGCATACTCATCCATTAATTCTTAAAAGCATACACATATATTTTTAGCATTAAATAAAATGCCATTTGTATCCTTAAAAACTTGTTGACACTTAAAGCATACGTCCTAAATACATATTCACTAGACTACCTAAGTAGAAATTCATAAATTATTTATACGTTGAAGCATGAGAATTGTCAATGGAAACAAAGCACCACAAGATAAGAAATACAAGGCAGATAAGAGGGGGGTTAGAGAATGGTGTAAGTGCAAAGTAACAGTCATCTTTGTAAACTTTTCATCTTTAGCACACTGGCTATAGAGCTCACATCATTCAAACCTGGTTTTATGTATGCCCTAGTTCTTATTTGCCAATATAATTCCCACACCTCGAATTCTACACTTAAGAGACTCCCCCGATATCATATTCAATTTGATCAATAGCTCTAAACAAAAAGGAATGCCCTGGGTTATCCCTCACATGCTTAGCCAGGGCATTTTTGATCTTCCCCTTTCGGATGTTGTAAAGGCGTTCATATACCCTCTCTCTCAATTTACGCTCGGTTTTACCTATATAATAGCCACTGCAAGACTGGCACTGGGCTACATAAACTACAGAGTTACAGTTCAGTCTTGCCCTGTTGGAATAGTGAACACCCATTATTTTATTCTTATTGCCCGTGTGCATTACTTGCAATATGCACAAGCTTCACATTTGTACATTCCGGGCATCCTGGCTGAAATAACTGGCTTAATTTCAAGTAGGCCCTTGAAGTTTTTAGCTGTCCTAAAAACTATCTGTGGGCCAGACCCTAACTTTTCCAACCTCTCATCTGTGTTTATTATTTCCCAATTCGTCCTTAACACGTTTAATAAGCCAGGAATTTGGGCAAAGGGTGGTAATAAATGAGTGAGGGTAATTACCTACTTCGTTACTCTTTTCTTCAACATTTTGACCTTGTCCCCTATTCTGGTTATTACTCCCATCCAAAAAAAAAACCTCATTGGCCAATTCGCAGAGCAAGCCATTAGGGTACCCCCTCTTTTGAAACATCTGCACTAATAAATCACACTCAGCTAAAAAATTAGTTTCAAAAGTGCACATACTTGTAGCCCTGACCATTTGGCCCTTTATCACCTCTCTTTTTTGGTGTTTCAGATATGCACTAGTATAGTGTAATAGTGAGTTGGAATATGTATCCTTACGATGGATTTTTTGCCTTATAACATGCTTTAACCCTATCCATACTCAGTTCCACATCCCACAATGGTATCAGCTCATTATTAAATGCATATGTGAGTGAAAGAAGAGGCAGCATCATTGCAATACCTCAGAAGTTCATCAAACACTTCCTGATTCCCTTCAGATATTATAAATATGTCGTCCAGGTCTCTAGTATAGTAAAATATCTGCCCCTATACGGGTTAACATCACTATGGATGAACGTGTCCTCCCAATATGCCATACCAGATTATCTAAACTGGCTCTGACTGATGAACCCATAGCGATGCCACTAGTTTGTAAGTAATGGACCCCATTGAATAAGAAGTAATTAATTGATAAAATAATGTCCAATAATTCCTGTATTAAGGCTATTTCAGACCACAATGCTCCTCTCTTAGACAACAGGCTGACCCATTTGATTCCCACTTTGTGAGGAATAACCATGTATAGATCCTTCACATCCACAGTAGTGAAGTGGAAATCTGCTTGATAGTCAAGCCTGTTGATGCGTTCAAGAAAAGTCCAGGAATCCTTACAAACATATGGTTCCTTTTTGACATATTTCTTCAGTATCCCATCTGTAAATTTGGCTAGGGGGTATGTTACAGAATTCCGCCCATCCACAATAGGACGCAATGGGGGGTTTCCAGATCTTTATGGATTTTGGTTATACTGAATATTACTGGGATTTTTGGGGCTGACATAGTAAAATAATTACAAGTCGCTAGGTCAATACGATTCTCAATGAATAAATCATTGACGTTTATTTTAATACACCTATAGGCCTGATTGGCTTCATTCAAAGACACCTGCTTATAGGTGTCTGTAGCCAACATCATGCTCATCCTGTCGTTATAATCAAATACATAGAAAAAGACCAAAGTTCCCCCCCTTATCCACTTTCATCACTCGAACACCCCCATTTCTTACCTTATCTAGCAAATCCTACTCATCCTGGGTTATGCTAGATTTCACAGAGGTCTTACCAAATAGCCCAAAATTCCTCAAATCTAGTTCACATATTTTTTTTCAAATACTTCTATAACTGGATGCGGGGGGGATTAAATGTGCTTGGCACCCTAAATTCACCTGGAATATTAAAAGGACCATCAAAAAGTAAGCTGAGATTTAGCTTACAAGTGTACATTTTAAATCAATAATGGTCCTACATACATCCATTTTCTGTGTTGGCACAAATGTGAGGCCCCTAGCTAGCAAGTTGGCTAATTCAGGTTTCACAGAAAAGCCAGAATAATTAAATATTTTAAAGTCACCTTCTGTGTTCTTGACTAAGGTATAAACAGTTTGGTCAAACCCAAAATCCATATTACTTTCATCAACAGTACCTTGTTTCTCAGTTGATAGATCCAAACACAGCTTGTTTGAGCTCAACCTTATCTCTTGTGTCCCTGGCATTTGTTGTTGTTCGGTCTCCTTGTGTTCCTGCCATTGTTCCATTGGGGTAACAGGTTTCCATGGTATGGATCCTCTTGAAAATGTTCTTGCCATTGGCCCTCTTCATCACTGTTCCTTTTAGGGCCCTACTTAGATTTATTCCCGAGCCATTCACTCCTTCTTGGTCCTTTTGCCCTTGGTTGAAGCCATTCCCCTCATAGTCCACTCATTGGCACTCTCCGTCTTGTCGAATCCCTTCTAAAGCTACTCAGTTCATGGTCTCATTATGTAGTAAGAAATCATGCTCATCTACGCCATGCCAGTTCCACTGTTGTGAAAGAGGAGCTTCCGGATATGCTGTCCCCTTCCGGTATTCTTCAAAGTCATGATCGAGTTTTTAACCAAGCAACATATCAACTAATAACAGGTAGTATTAGAAAAAGCCAAGGAGCTATTAACAAAATTAATTAAGTTTGTTAATCTAGGATGTCTGCAGTGGAGAAATGAATCTTTGTTTACCACTTCTTGTTCATATTTTCAAATTTATGGTCAGTAACCACATAACTGAAAGAACTACATTTTATTGAGGTATATGACATGAAACCCAATTGTAGGTGACAAGAAAACACACTCTCAATGTCCATACTGGAAATGTTGCTAGTCATTTGCTAGTTATGAAAATAAGCAATATTTCCATATGTAGGTAGTACTTCAAAAACTGAGTGACTTGCAAAATGTTGCATGATATATTTTGCTGAAGACAACTTTGATAATGTGAATAATTGCACTGTAAGTTGTACATCTTAAGAGAGAGCCAGGATTATTTGGTTTGATAATTATAAAATTAAGCATATGTTTTTATATTTCTGTAAATATTTCAATAAGAATGCACTTATAGAAACAAATCTTGTTTTCATGCGGAAGATTATGTCTGGATAACAAACATTTTCTAACAATACATGTCTAGGTTGTACAGTTTTCAAAAAAAAATGTTTGTCAAAGTTTACAAAAAAATATAATTTGAGGTTTGTATGAATTGTAATGTATTACATGTTCTTATGGAAAAGACTATGAATGCACTGACTATTATCACCGTAAAAAACATTTTTTTACTGATAACATTGCTATTTGTACAGTTTTAATAGCATTTACTGTTCGCAAAGTATTTACATTTGTTTATGTTATGTTTTTTTTAAGTTTATTTTACAGAAAATACTCTGGAATGTAAGATGTGTGTAGGCTGTGGGTCTATATTATATATTCGAGTTTCAAAATTTTGAACCTCATATATTCGACAGCATATGAGTGAAACTTGAAACCTCGAATATATAATAAAAAAAACTTAACTTAATGCTATGAGCGGGGGGGGCAAGTCCCCCTGCACCCCCCACACCCCCCTACTTAAATATACCAACTCTGAGACCACACTTCAATGCAGAAAAGGGGAAATTTTCCCATTTTGCGCATACGGAACCATTGCCTTTCACCTTCGAACTTTTCAAAGTTCGATCATATGGTGTCGACCATATGACATTCGAATTTTGAAATGTTCGGCAATTTAATAGGGATCTGTAGGGTGCTTGAGGTGTTGCATTCCCCACTGCATAGGTGTTGATGGGTTATATCACATATCTGTGGATGCTGCAAACAAGTGGGAAAATTCCATTACGAATTGCAAATTGGCAAGAGAATGCTTCATTAGCATACACTAGGTTACATTATTCTCCATTTACATCTCATTATGAGTCATTCATTCATGCTCATTCAAGGTTATTGCACATTAGCATCGGTGACCTCTATGAATCACAGTGTAGCTGAGCTTATTTGTTTACAGAGTGGATAGCCTTAGTGCATCTGCACAATGACTATGAATATCAACTAAAAAGTTTTTATTAATTAGTTCTAAAAACATCTGAGCATATCCTACATTAGAGTGGTAGGTACTCCACTGAGTATTGTGGGGAGAGTTAAAGTCTTCTACTATGATGACATTCTTATTTATGGAGAGTTTGTGTCATGACTGTTTGGGACATGGAAGGTGTCCTGTAACAGGTGATAAGTGGGTGATAAACTGATACTTTTGTTTAGTGTGATTTGGAGTTCAGTAAGTTCCACTTGTGGGTCATCTAATGTAGGATTGTCAGGCATCTCATTCTATGCTGACACATACTGGATTTCCCAGAATGACACCAATTATTTAGCCAATTGTTGAAGTTAATCATAGCTTTGTAGTACTTAGGCATGATTCACGGACAAGGACAGATTCCATTCAGTATCAGTGTCTTACCTGCATTTGTGACATGCATGAAGAGCTCAAACAAGTTTCTCTGCTTCTCCTTCCGGTTTTTTGTTTCAAATTATTTACACTCACGTGTACAACCACCATGTGATATTTGTCTGTTGCAGGAGCCCTAAGGGCACTTGAGATATCTGTGATTCTTGTACCTGAAAGACAACTCATGATTAACCTGTCTGTGTCTAGCCTAGTCAGTGCAGTATTTGTAATTCTCACTAAGGAGTCACCAATCACTAAAATATTTTGTTTGTGGAGTTGTTTGGTGTACTGGAATTGACATCGTTAGTCTCACTGTGATTTACTGAGATTGTATGTCCTGTGATGTTTGAGTTTGAGTTTTGCTAAGACTTAATCCCTGCAGGTCTAGGAGATCTTGGTAAGGATTTTTTTTACAGTGTCAGCATATGATGTTAGATTCAATTTCCTGGTAGGGAGTGTATTGAGTGGTGTAGCAGCGTGAAGGTGACATACTGTTTGTTGTTTTTGTCAGAGTGAGGTCGTCATTTCTCTTAAATATCTGCACCACTCATACGTTCAGTTAATTGTGTTTGGTAAGTGTTTTATGGGCAAAGTCACTGTTATATGTAATTGTACAGATATAATTCATTGTTGTCACCACTCTCATATCTAACTGTACATATATAATCTGTTGTGCCAGTCACTGTTATATGTAATTGTACATGTGTAATTCATTGTGCCAGCCAGTGTTATATGTAATTGTATAGGTTTAATTCATTGTGCCAGTCACTGTTATATGTAATTGTACAGGTATAATTCATTGTTCTCACCCCTCTCATATGTAATTGTACAGGTATAATTCATTGTTCTCACCCCTCTCATATGTAATTGTACATGTATAATTCATTGTGCCAGTCACTGTTATATGTAATTGTACAGGTATAATTAATTGTGCCAGTCACTTTTATATGTAATCGTACATGTATAATTCATTGTTCTCACCCCTCTCATATGTAATTGTACATGTATAATTCATTGTGCCAGTCACTGTTATATGTAATTGTACAGGTATAATTCATTGTTCTCACCCCTCTCATATGTAATTGTACATGTATAATTCATTGTGCCAGTCACTGTTATATGTAATCGTACAGGTATAATTCATTGTGCCAGTCACTGTTATATGTAATCGTACAGGTATAATTCATTGTTCTCACCCCTCTCATATGTAATTGTACATGTATAATTCATTGTGCCAGTCACTGTTATATGTAATTGTACATGTATAATTCATTGTGCCAGTCACTGTTATATGTAATTGTACATGTATAATTCATTGTGCCAGTCACTGTTATATGTAATCGTACAGGTATAATTCATTGTGCCAGTCACTGTTATATGTAATTGTACATGTATAATTCATTGTGCCAGTCACTGTTATATGTAATTGTACATGTATAATTCATTGTGCCAGTCACTGTTATATGTAATTGTACAGGTATAATTCATTGTGCCAGTCACTGTTATATGTAATCGTACAGGTATAATTCATTGTGCCAGTCACTGTTATATGTAATCGTACAGGTATAATTCATTGTTCTCACCCCTCTCATATGTAATTGTACATGTATAATTCATTGTGCCAGTCACTGTTATATGTAATTGTACATGTATAATTCATTGTGCCAGTCACTGTTATATGTAATTGTACAGGTATAATTCATTGTGCCAGTCACTGTTATATGTAATCGTACAGGTATAATTCATTGTGCCAGTCACTGTTATATGTAATTGTACAGGTATAATTCATTGTTCTCATCCCTCTCATATGTAATTGTACATGTATAATTCATTGTGCCAGTCACTGTTATATGTAATTGTACAGGTATAATTCATTGTGCCAGTCACTGTTATATGTAATTGTACATGTATAATTCATTGTGCCAGTCACTGTTATATGTAATTGTACATGTATAATTAATTGTGCCAGTCACTGTTATATGTAATTGTACAGGTATAATTCATTGTGCCAGTCACTGTTATATGTAATTGTACAGGTATAATTCATTGTGCCAGTCACTGTTATATGTAATTGTACAGGTATAATTCATTGTGCCAGTCACTGTTATATGTAATTGTACATGTATAATTCATTGTGCCAGTCACTGTTATATGTAATTGTACATGTATAATTAATTGTGCCAGTCACTGTTATATGTAATTGTACATGCATAATTCATTGTTCTCACCACTCTCATATCTAACTGTACCTATATAATTAATTGTACCAGTCACTGTTATATGTAATTGCAAATGCATAATTCTTTGTTCTCAGCACTCTCATACGGGTCTATATTAGAACATTGAAGTTTCAAAACTTCGAATGTTCTAATATTGACCCCTATTCAATGAAAGCTGAAAACATCGAACATACAGAACAGCAAATTTTTTCCTAGGGAAAAAAATTGCTGTTCCAAAACACATACAGACAATAGAAGCACACCAAACAAACAGCAATCCACACACATACACCTAAAATCTTACACCTTAGCCTACACTAAACTATATACACACCACTAACTATCCACTTACCTTAAGCCAAACCCTAATCCTATGGTCTGTCACTATCTCACACTCACCACACCCGTGCCCTAACCCTATCTCACATACCCCGCCCTAACCCTTACGTCCACACAATCGCACACTTACCTGACCCGCACCCTAACCTTAACTCACCTACCCGCCCTAACCCTCATGGCCACACAATCAGACACATACCTAACCCATGCCCTAACCCTAACTCACCTAACCTGCCCTAACCTTCACGTCCAAGCAATGGCACACATACCTAACTTGCACCCTAACCCTAAATACCCTAACCCACACTCAATCGCACACTTACCAGAACCCGACCCGTAACATTCCACCACAGCAATGGAAATACCTAAGCAACAGAAATGGGCATCCGAATTCTTTCCCTAGGAAAAAATTTCATTTTCTGTTGCTTCGATATTTTCAGCTTTCACTGAATAGTGGTCGATATTAGAACATTCGAAGTTTTGAAACTTCAATGTTCTAATATAGACCCTCTCATACATATGTAACTGCACATATATAATTCATTGTGTCATTCACTGTCATATGTAATTGTACATGTATAATTCAGTGCTCTTACCACTCTCATATGACATGCACATATATAATTCTTTGCACTGATGTTTGTCATATGTAGCTTTGTTGTACTTAGGCATGATTCACGGACAAGGACAGATTCCATTCAGTATCAGTGTCTTACCTGCATTTGTGACATGCATGAAGAGCTCAAACAAGTTTCTCTGCTTCTCCTTCAGGGTTTTTTGTTTCAAATTATTTACACTCACGTGTACAACCACCATGTGATATTTGTCTGTTGCAGGAGCCCTAAGGGCACTTGAGATATCTGTGATTCTTGTACCTGAAAGACAACTCATGATTAACCTGTCTGTGTCTAGCCTAGTCAGTGCAGTATCTGTAATTCTCACTACGGAGTCACCAATCACTAAAATATTTTGTTTGTGGAGTTGTTTGGTGTACTGGAATTGACATTGTTAGTCTCACTGTGATTTACTGAGATTGTATGTCCTGTGATGTTTGAGTTTGAGTTTTGCTAAGACTTAATCCCTGCAGGTCTAGGAGATCTTGGTAAGGATTTTTTACAGTGTCAGCATATGATGTTAGATTCAATATCCTGGTAGGGAGTGTATTGAGTGGTGTAGCAGCGTGAAGGTGACATACTGTTTGTTGTTTTTGTCAGAGTGAGGTCGTCATTTCTCTTAAATATCTGCACCACTCATACGTTCAGTTAATTGTGTTTGGTAAGTGTTTTATGGGCAAAGTCACTGTTATATGTAATTGTACAGATATAATTCATTGTTGTCACCTCTCTCATATCTAACTGTACATATATAATCTGTTGTGCCAGTCACTGTTATATGTAATTGTACATGTGTAATTCATTGTGCCAGCCAGTGTTATATGTAATTGTACAGGTTTAATTCATTGTGCCAGTCACTGTTATATGTAATTGTACAGGTATAATTCATTGTTCTCACCCCTCTCATATGTAATTGTACATGTATAATTCATTGTGCCAGTCACTGTTATATGTAATTGTACAGGTATAATAAATTGTGCCAGTCACTTTTATATGTAATCGTACATGTATAATTCATTGTTCTCACCCCTCTCATATGTAATTGTGCATGTATAATTCATTGTGCCAGTCACTGTTATATGTAATCGTACAGGTATAATTCATTGTGCCAGTCACTGTTATATGTAATCGTACAGGTATAATTCATTGTTCTCACCCCTCTCATATGTAATTGTACATGTATAATTCATTGTGCCAGTCACTGTTATATGTAATTGTACATGTATAATTCATTGTGCCAGTCACTGTTATATGTAATTGTACATGTATAATTCATTGTGCCAGTCACTGTTATATGTAATCGTACAGGTATAATTAATTGTGCCAGTCACTGTTATATGTAATCATACAGGCATAATTCATTGTTCTTACCCCTCTCATATGTAATTGTACATGTATAATTCATTGTGCCAGTCACTGTTATATGTAATTGTACATGTATAATTCATTGTGCCAGTCACTGCTATATGTAATTGTACATGTATAATTCATTGTGCCAGTCACTGTTATATGTAATCGTACAGGTATAATTAATTGTGCCAGTCACTGTTATATGTAATCATACAGTTATAATTCATTGTTCTCACCCCTCTCATATGTAATTGTACATGTATAATTCATTGTGCCAGTCACTGTTATATGTAATTGTACATGTATAATTCATTGTGCCAGTCACTGTTATATGTAATTGTACAGGTATAATTCATTGTGCCAGTCACTGTTATATGTAATCGTACAGGTATAATTCATTGTGCCAGTCACTGTTATATGTAATCGTACAGGTATAATTCATTGTTCTCACCCCTCTCATATGTAATTGTACATGTATAATTCATTGTGCCAGTCACTGTTATATGTAATTGTACATGTATAATTCATTGTGCCAGTCACTGTTATATGTAATTGTACAGGTATAATTCATTGTGCCAGTCACTGTTATATGTAATCGTACAGGTATAATTCATTGTGCCAGTCACTGTTATATGTAATTGTACAGGTATAATTCATTGTTCTCATCCCTCTCATATGTAATTGTACATGTATAATTCATTGTGCCAGTCACTGTTATATGTAATTGTACAGGTATAATTCATTGTGCCAGTCACTGTTATATGTAATTGTACATGTATAATTCATTGTGCCAGTCACTGTTATATGTAATTGTACATGTATAATTAATTGTGCCAGTCATTGTTATATGTAATTGTACATGTATAATTAATTGTGCCAGTCACTGTTATATGTAATTGTACAGGTATAATTCATTGTGCCAGTCACTGTTATATGTAATTGTACAGGTATAATTCATTGTGCCAGTCACTGTTATATGTAATTGTACATGTATAATTCATTGTGCCAGTCACTGTTATATGTAATTGTACATGTATAATTAATTGTGCCAGTCACTGTTATATGTAATTGTACATGCATAATTCATTGTTCTCACCACTCTCATATCTAACTGTACCTATATAATTAATTGTACCAGTCACTGTTATATGTAATTGCAAATGCATAATTCTTTGTTCTCAGCACTCTCATACGGGTCTATATTAGAACATTGAAGTTTCAAAACTTCGAATGTTCTAATATTGACCCCTATTCAATGAAAGCTGAAAACATCGAACATACAGAACAGCAAATTTTTTCCTAGGGAAAAAATTTGCTGTTCCAAAACACATACAGACAACAGAAGCACACCAAACAAACAGCAATCCACACACATACACCTAAAATCTTACACCTTAGCCTACACTAAACTATATACACACCACTAACTATCCACTTACCTTAAGCCAAACCCTAATCCTATGGTCTGTCACTATCTCACACTCACCACACCCGTGCCCTAACCCTATCTCACATACCCCGCCCTAACCCTTACGTCCACACAATCGCACACTTACCTGACCGCAGCCCCTAACCTTAACTCACCTACCCGCCCTAACCCTCATGGCCACACAATCAGACACATACCTAACCCATGCCCTAACCCTAACTCACCTAACCTGCCCTAACCTTCACGTCCAAGCAATGGCACACATACCTAACTTGCACCCTAACCCTAAATACCCTAACCCACACTCAATCGCACACTTACCAGAACCCGACCCGTAACATTCCACCACAGCAATGGAAATACCTAAGCAACAGAAATGGGCATCCGAATTCTTTCCCTAGGAAAAAATTTCATTTTCTGTTGCTTCGATATTTTCAGCTTTCACTGAATAGTGGTCGATATTAGAACATTCGAAGTTTTGAAACTTCAATGTTCTAATATAGACCCTCTCATACATATGTAACTGCACATATATAATTCATTGTGTCATTCACTGTCATATGTAATTGTACATGTATAATTCAGTGCTCTTACCACTCTCATATGACATGCACATATATAATTCTTTGCACTGATGTTTGTCATATGTAGCTTTGTTGTACTTAGGCATGATTCATGGACAAGGACAGATTCCATTCAGTATCAGTGTCTTACCTGCATTTGTGACATGCATGAAGAGCTCAAACAAGTTTCTCTGCTTCTCCTTCAGGGTTTTTTGTTTCAAATTATTTACACTCACGTGTACAACCACCATGTGATATTTGTCTGTTGCAGGAGCCCTAAGGGCACTTGAGATATCTGTGATTCTTGTACCTGAAAGACAACTCATGATTAACCTGTCTGTGTCTAGCCTAGTCAGTGCAGTATCTGTAATTCTCACTACGGAGTCACCAATCACTAAAATATTTTGTTTGTGGAGTTGTTTGGTGTACTGGAATTGACATTGTTAGTCTCACTGTGATTTACTGAGATTGTATGTCCTGTGATGTTTGAGTTTGAGTTTTGCTAAGACTTAATCCCTGCAGGTCTAGGAGATCTTGGTAAGGATTTTTTTTACAGTGTCAGCATATGATGTTAGATTCAATATCCTGGTAGGGAGTGTATTGAGTGGTGTAGCAGCGTGAAGGTGACATACTGTTTGTTGTTTTTGTCAGAGTGAGGTCGTCATTTCTCTTAAATATCTGCACCACTCATACGTTCAGTTAATTGTGTTTGGTAAGTGTTTTATGGGCAAAGTCACTGTTATATGTAATTGTACAGATATAATTCATTGTTGTCACCTCTCTCATATCTAACTGTACATATATAATCTGTTGTGCCAGTCACTGTTATATGTAATTGTACATGTGTAATTCATTGTGCCAGCCAGTGTTATATGTAATTGTACAGGTTTAATTCATTGTGCCAGTCACTGTTATATGTAATTGTACAGGTATAATTCATTGTTCTCACCCCTCTCATATGTAATTGTACATGTATAATTCATTGTGCCAGTCACTGTTATATGTAATTGTACAGGTATAATAAATTGTGCCAGTCACTTTTATATGTAATCGTACATGTATAATTCATTGTTCTCACCCCTCTCATATGTAATTGTGCATGTATAATTCATTGTGCCAGTCACTGTTATATGTAATCGTACAGGTATAATTCATTGTGCCAGTCACTGTTATATGTAATCGTACAGGTATAATTCATTGTTCTCACCCCTCTCATATGTAATTGTACATGTATAATTCATTGTGCCAGTCACTGTTATATGTAATTGTACATGTATAATTCATTGTGCCAGTCACTGTTATATGTAATTGTACATGTATAATTCATTGTGCCAGTCACTGTTATATGTAATCGTACAGGTATAATTAATTGTGCCAGTCACTGTTATATGTAATCATACAGGTATAATTCATTGTTCTTACCCCTCTCATATGTAATTGTACATGTATAATTCATTGTGCCAGTCACTGTTATATGTAATTGTACATGTATAATTCATTGTGCCAGTCACTGTTATATGTAATTGTACATGTATAATTCATTGTGCCAGTCACTGTTATATGTAATCGTACAGGTATAATTAATTGTGCCAGTCACTGTTATATGTAATCATACAGTTATAATTCATTGTTCTCACCCCTCTCATATGTAATTGTACATGTATAATTCATTGTGCCAGTCACTGTTATATGTAATTGTACATGTATAATTCATTGTGCCAGTCACTGTTATATGTAATTGTACATGTATAATTCATTGTGCCAGTCACTGTTATATGTAATTGTACAGGTATAATTCATTGTGCCAGTCACTGTTATATGTAATCATACAGGTATAATTCATTGTGCCAGTCACTGTTATATGTAATCGTACAGGTATAATTCATTGTTCTCACCCCTCTCATATGTAATTGTACATGTATAATTCATTGTGCCAGTCACTGTTATATGTAATTGTACATGTATAATTCATTGTGCCAGTCACTGTTATATGTAATTGTACAGGTATAATTCATTGTGCCAGTCACTGTTATATGTAATCGTACAGGTATAATTCATTGTGCCAGTCACTGTTATATGTAATTGTACAGGTATAATTCATTGTTCTCACCCCTCTCATATGTAATTGTACATGTATAATTCATTGTGCCAGTCACTGTTATATGTAATTGTACAGGTATAATTCATTGTGCCAGTCACTGTTATATGTAATTGTACATGTATAATTCATTGTGCCAGTCACTGTTATATGTAATTGTACATGTATAATTAATTGTGCCAGTCATTGTTATATGTACTTGTACATGTATAATTAATTGTGCCAGTCACTGTTATATGTAATTGTACAGGTATAATTCATTGTGCCAGTCACTGTTATATGTAATTGTACATGTATAATTCATTGTGCCAGTCACTATTATATGTAATTGTACATGTATAATTCATTGTGCCAGTCACTGTTATATGTAATCGTACAGGTATAATTCATTGTGCCAGTCACTGTTATATGTAATTGTACATGTATAATTCATTGTGCCAGTCACTGTTATATGTAATTGTACATGTATAATTAATTGTGCCAGTCACTGTTATATGTAATTGTACATGCATAATTCATTGTTCTCACCACTCTCATATCTAACTGTTCCTATATAATTAATTTACCAGTCACTGTTATATGTAATTGCAAATGCATAATTCTTTGTTCTCAGCACTCTCATACGGGTCTATATTAGAACATTGAAGTTTCAAAACTTCGAATGTTCTAATATTGACCCCTATTCAATGAAAGCTGAAAACATCGAACATACAGAACAGCAAATTTTTTCCTAGGGAAAAAAATTGCTGTTCCAAAACACATACAGACAATAGAAGCACACCAAACAAACAGCAATCCACACACATACAACTAAAATCTTACACCTTAGCCTACACTAAACTATATACACACCACTAACTATCCACTTACCTTAAGCCAAACCCTAATCCTATGGTCTGTCACTATCTCACACTCACCACACCCGTGCCCTAACCCTATCTCACATACCCCGCCCTAACCCTTACGTCCACACAATCGCACACTTACCTGACCCGCACCCTAACCTTAACTCACCTACCCGCCCTAACCCTCATGGCCACACAGTCAGACACATACCTAACCCATGCCCTAACCCTAACTCACCTAACCTGCCCTAACCTTCACGTCCAAGCAATGGCACACATACCTAACTTGCACCCTAACCCTAAATACCCTAACCCACACTCAATCGCACACTTACCAGAACCCGACCCGTAACATTCCACCACAGCAATGGAAATACCTAAGCAACAGAAATGGGCATCCGAATTCTTTCCCTAGGAAAAAATGCCATTTTCTGTTGCTTCGATATTTTCAGCTTTCACTGAATAGTGGTCGATATTAGAACATTCGAAGTTTTGAAACTTCAATGTTCTAATATAGACCCTCTCATACATATGTAACTGCACATATATAATTCATTGTATCATTGACTGTCATATGTAATTGTACATGTATAATTCAGTGCTCTTACCATTCTCATATGACATGCACATATATAATTCTTTGCACTGATGTTTGTCATATGTAATATACCTATAGAATTAATTCTCCTAATCACTGTCTTAAGTATTTGTACCTATGTGATGCTTTGTGCTAGTAATTCTCATGTGTAACTTGACATATGTAATCCATTGTTCTGGTCAGTCTCATATGTAATTGTATATCTATAACTATTTGTGTTGATCACTTTCATATATAACTGCACATATATAATTCATTGGGCTAGTCACTGTCATGTGTAACTGTACATATTTAATTCATTGTGTTGATCAATGTCATGTGTAACTGTACATACATTTCATTGTATTGGTCACTGTCATGTGTAACTGTACATGCATAATTCAATGTCCTACTCACTGACATGTAACTGCACCATATAATTCATTGTGGTTATCAATCTCACATATAACAATGCATATATAATTTACAGTTCCGGACACTGTCATATGTAACTGTACATATTATTCATTGTGTTGGTCACTGTCATGTGTACCTGTACATACATAATTCATTGTCCTATTCACTGACATGTAACTGTACATATATAATTCATTGTGCTCAACATTCTCACATATAACAATGCATATATAACTCACAGTGCTGGACACTGTCATATGTAACTGTACATATTATTCATTGTGTTGGTCACTGTCATGTGTAACTGTACATACATAATTCATTGTCCTACTCACTGACATGTAACTGTACCTATATAATTCATTGTACTCAACATTCTCACATATAACAATGCATATATAACTCACATATGTAACTGTACATATTATTCATTGTCTTGGTCAACGTCATGTGTAACTGTACATACATAATTCATTGTCCTACTCACTGACATGTAACTGTACCTATATAATTATGTGTGGTCATCATTCTCACATATAACTTTGCATATATAACTCACAGTGCTAGAACCTATCATATGTAACTGTACATATTATTCATTGTGTTGATCACCATCATGTGTAACTGTACATACATAATTCATTGTCCAGCTCACTGACAGGTAACCATACCTATACAATTAACTGTAGCCATCATTCACACATATAACGATGCATATATAACTCACAGTGCTGGACACTCTCACATGTAACTGTCCATATTACTCATTGTGTTGGTCACTGTCATGTGTAACTGTACATACATAATTCATTGTCCTACTCACTGACATGTAACTGTACCTATATAATTAATTGTAGCCATCATTCACACATATAACGATGCATATATAACTCACAGTGCTGGACACTCTCATATGTAACTGTCCATATTACTCATTGTGTTGGTCACTGTCATGTGTAACTGTACATACATAATTCATTGTCCTACTCACTGACATGTAACTGTACCTATATAATTAATTGTAGCCATCATTCTCACATATAACGATGCATATATAACTCACAGTGCTGGACACTCTCACATGTAACTGTCCATATTACTCATTGTGTTGGTCACTGTCATGTGTAACTGTACATACATAATTCATTGTCCTACTCACTGACATGTAACTGTACCTATATAATTAATTGTAGCCATCATTCACACATATAACAATGCATATATAACTCACTGTGCTAGAACCTGTCACATGTAACTGTACATACATTTCATTGTGTTGGTCACTGTCATGTGTAACTGTATATAAATAATTAATTATCCTACTCACTGACATGTAACTGTACCTATATAGAATCCTGCATAGATAGTAATTGCAGTCAGGGTAGTCTCATTCATTGATATCCTGTTAATGCCTATTTAAGTGATTAAGTTTGGAATATTTTCTGCTTAAAACCTGAGTTTTGGTCGGCTAAGATCTAGCTGTATTCAACTGGATGTATAAGAGAATTTAAGTACCTTTTATCTTCACTGTTTTCAAATAATACAGCATTTTAATTGATTTATTTGTGTTGCATTGAATATTAACTGAACTGGAAGTTTTGACTCTGTTTTTTCAGTTAGTGTTTGCTAGACTTTATTGCCTTTTAGAATCCTGCATAGACAGTAATTGCAGTCAGGGGTAGTCTCATTCATTGATATCCTGTTAATTCCTATTTAAGTGGTACATTTTGGAATATTTTCTGCTTAAAACCTGAGCTTTGGCCAGCTGAGATCTAGCTGTATTCAACTGGACGTATAAGAGAATTTAAGTACCCTTTATCTGCACTTTTTTTTAAATAATACAGCATTTTAATTGATTTATTTGTGTTGCATTGAATATTAATTGAACTGGAAGTTTTGACTCTGTTTTTTCGGTTAGTGTTTGCTAGACTTTATTGCCTTTTAGAATCCTGCATAGACAGTAATGGCAGTTGGGGGTAGTCTCATTCATTGATATCCTGTTAATGCCTATTTAAGTGGTACATTTTGGACAATTGTCTGCTTAAAACCTGAGCTTTGGCCGGCTAAGATCTAACTGTATTCAGTTGGATGTATAAGAGAATTTAAGTACCTTTTATCTGCACTTTTTTTCAAATAATACAGCATTTTAATTAATTTAGTTGTGTTGCATTGAATATTTACTGAACTGGAAGTTGTGACTCTTTTTTTCAGTTAGTTCCCCACCCACCCATCCTCCCTAGTTTTGTTTTGGTGTTAATCTTGGTGGCTTTGAAACTGCCCTCCCCTCTTGTAAATTTCTGTTTGGATACTCCTGCTGGGCCCATCTCATTTTCTCACTCAACTGAGTGCAGTGATATCATATTCTGATTTTCGGCACTCCTACTGTGTACAAAGAGAGTATCTGGGAAAGAAAAAAAAACTTTTAAGCTTGTTTCCTGCTTTTTCTGTAAGTGGTCTAGACTGGTTGCAGGCTTCTGAGCCCCCAAGCCTTTTTGTGTTGGAGGGAAGCCTTCTAGCTTAATGTTGTGCCTTAGAACTAGCCAGTTTTCTAGTTTCAGCACTCAAATATGTTTCTTTGAACTCGGCACTTGTTCAGAACTCGTAAGCACTAAATAAGCTGCAAATTACTACAACACTCAACTTTCCTCACTTGTCTAGAGGAAAGCAGTTTTTAGTACTTAATAAATAAACACCTATCCAGACATGTCTAAGGGTCAGCTCCTGGTGATTTCACCTGTCTACCTGATGAATCTGGGCATCTTGGGGCAATGCAGCAATTGCCTCATGTACACAGACAACCCTCTCCTCCTACCATCCAACACTACAACCAGTGAGAGATGCACTTATATAGCCAAACTGGAAGCAAAGCTCCCTTCACCCAAGAATGGACTAGACAGTCAAGAGGAGAAGGTTAACACTTGCACCACACCACACTCATCACATAGCCCCTCAAAACCTATACCACCAAAACACACACACAGAAACACAAAGCACACACCTACATTCACAGAGGCTCTCAATAAAAATCTGCCCAAGCAACAGGGACCTCCAAAGCAGAAACGCAAGCAGCCTCCACCTCCCAACACAGCCTAAATGACACATAGCCCACAAACTCAGTGTGCCACTCAACCACAGCCCATAAGGCATAACAATGTACCCAACACTCTAGTCATAGGTGACTCTATAGTCAGGCACACTGATGTTCCACTCACCAAGCTAAAAAGTTACTGTCAGCTGACTGTCAGGTGCCAGGATCCACCACATAATGCATGCACTCAGGTCACTCCACAACAAGTACAAATATGACACTTTCATTGTCCATGTTGGTGTGAATGACCTGAGACGTACCTCCCTGGACTATGTGAAAAGAGACATGGAGGAGCTTTCTGATCTTGTAGCCCAGGCAGGTATGAACCTAGCCCTGAGTAGCATCCTGCCATCACCCAGAATGATATCACAGTACAAGGACAAAATGATTGACTTCAACAATTGGCTAAGCTTCTGGTGTCATTCTAAGGGGATCCAGTATTTGTCTGCCTGGGACGACATGATCGACAGATCACGATGCTTTGCCGGAGATGGCCTGCACCTGTCGCCCTTGAGATTCCGGATACTGGCAAAGGATCTTACCACCCCTATAGTGCCTTTTTAGGAAAGGTTCAAATGACAAATTCACCACCGTAACAGGTACAAGCAAGCAAAATCTGAGGGTAATGCTACTCAATGTTAGAAGTCTAAACCTCAAAATGCACTCACTCGAGGCACTCCTTAAACTGGAGAACATCGACATCTGTGCAGTGACAGAGACCTGGTTCAAGGGTCCAGAGAGCACCCCTGCATTACCAGGCTATAATTCATACCACACCTTTCGGCTACCTAACCCGGACCAAAGCACTAAAGGTGGAGGTGTGTCCATATTCATTAAGGGTATCCACAACTCCAGGCTTGTTGCACAGCATAATGCATCTGAGATTATCCAAGTGCAACTAACTCTGGGCAAGACTGAAATCCAAATTGTAGCTGGCTACAGACCCCTCACCATGCCCCAGGATTTTCACTACTCATTTCTTGATACTCTGGAAAGTATTAGGATACAAACCAACACCCTAATAATGGGTGATTTCAACTACCTCACCATTAACTGGGAAAACTACTCATGTACCAACTCTTTTGCTCAACATTTTCTAGAATTCATAAATTCCAATGCCTTGGATCAACATATTCACACCCCCACCAGGGGCAACAATATCCTAGACCTGGTCATTACCAATATGGGCAACTGGTGTTCCACACCAGAGGTCAATTCCTCATTGGTCAACTCCGACTACAAGCTAATCACCCTCGATATCCACATCCTGCCCCCACACCCAGTTAGGGAAACCGCCATAAAAAACTTCTCCAAAGCCAACTTCGCACTTCTTAAGACAGAAGTGGCAAATTTCATGACACCCATGCAGATGGACAATAGATGTATGACTGCTGAATCCTACACAAATGCACTTTATAAGAACTTACACGAGTGCATGGATCATGCTATCCCTAATGGAGCCAAGATGCTATCCTCCAAAAAAGGAAGCCAATCTGGTGGTCCTCTGCATAAACAAACTCTACAACAGAAGAAAGAAACTGTTGCAAAAATTAGTAAAATCCCATGACTGGAGGAACTCCCTGGTCAACCTCAGTAAGAAGCTGAGATCCCTCATAAAATCCTCCAAAACTAGTTACGAAAACAAAATTGCCACTGACTCTAAAGACAACCATAAAGCATTCTATAGCTATGTCAAGAATTTCAATGGCAACACTCAGATCTGCTCTGAGTTACAGCACAATGGCACTAAATATACAGAACCAACTGATATTGCCAACATCCTGGCAAATAGGTTCAGTGCTAACTTTACCCCCCTCTCACCCCCTAGAGGACCCATCTCTATAACGGAAGAATGCAAAGTTCCTTTAATCATGGCTGCACAGATAAAAAACACACTATCCAAAGCCAAGAACACAGCATCCATGGGACCTGGCAACATCCCATGCTGTGTTCTACATGAACTACAGAACGAACTGGCACCCCACCTAAGTACCATTTTCAATCATAGCCTCACCTCAGGCTTTGTGCCCACTGAATGGCGCACCATGACAGTTATCCCACTCCACAAAGAGGGAGCCATGACGGACCCTGGGAAATACCACCCCATTAGCCTACGAGCCTGATCTGCAAGGCCATGGTATCATCATGGAACTCATAAACAAAGACATTGGTAATCTCTAAACTCTGGACCCTACCCAGTTTGGGGTTCTAAAAGGCAGATCATATCTCCTAAACCTGATTGACTTCTTTGAAGCAGTCACCAAAGCCATAGATGAGGGTAAGGTGGTTCACACAACTTATCTAGATCTTGCCAAGGCTTTCAACACCACCCCCCACTCTGGAATTATATATAAGCTCACAAAACTAGGTATAAATCCCTATGTCACAGGATGGGTTGCCAACTGGCTCACAGACAGAACCCACACTGTGAAAGTAGCAGACTCCAAATCTGACTTCAAACCATTGACAAGTGGAGTACCCCAGGGTTCAGTCCTGGGTCCTCTCCTGTTTGGTATTTACTTCTCTGAAGTATAGGCTAACACAGAAGGTCTTTGGCTAACAAAGTATGCAGATGACTGCAAACTAGGAGACATAATCGAAACTCCTAACGATGTGGACATACTACAAAAGGGCCTCACTGAGACAGATGCCTGGTGTCAAAGCCATGGCCTGAAGCTCAATGCCAAAAAGTGTATTGTCATTCCCTTTGGTAAAAACTCTGTACCCATGAACTACCACATAAGTGGTAGTCTACTTAATGCCGAAAGTGTGATAAGAGACCTTGGGACACAGGTGGACAGCAATCTCTCCTTTGATAATCACATCACCACAGTGGTCAGGAAATCCTTCTACTTGGCTCACCTCATCACAAAAGGTTTCTCATTCAGAAAAAAAGAGGTAATTGTTCCCTCCTACTTATCACTCATTAGACCCATTATAGAGTACAACGCCCCTTTTGGTTTGTACCTCACAAGACATCTACAAAAACTGGAAAGGCCACTGAAATACCTCACAAAGCGGATTACTGGCCTCAAACAGATGCCCTACGCAAACCGTCTCAAACAACTCCAGCTTTACTCCATCGCATATCACCTACTCAGAGGCGATCTCTGCTTAACATACAAAGCTATGTCAATCCCAGAGCTGTTGGACTTGCTCCACTTAAAGAATTCCAATCCCTCCGAGTTACATGCTTTAGGGACCTAAACCTTGTCACCACAATAAACAGAACATGCTGGAGGGATAGATTCCTGTCCCAGAGACTTCCCACACTCTGTAACAGGCTACCAATCTATGTCAAACATAGCGCACTTCAAGAAAAATTTTGATGATTGGATGGGAAATAGGAAATTCACCCCAGGGATCACTTCTGTGGCTCTGCTCAACACGGGCACAGGAAAATAATTTTGTTGGGTGGCGAAAGCCAGAGTACCTTTTTGACTAGGCTTATATAGTCCTTAGGGCCAATAGCCTAGTACCTACCTATGAACCTATATAATTCATTGTGCTCATCATTCACACATATAACATTGCAGTGCTGGACCCTGTCATATGTAACTGTGCATATTCATTGTGTCACTGTCATGTGTAACTGTACATACAAAATTCATTGTCCTACTCACAGACATGTAACTGTCCTATATAATTAATTGTGCTCATCATTCTCACATACAATGATGCATATATAACTCGTGATGCTGGACACTGTCATATGTAACTGTACATATTATTCATTGTGTTGGTCACTGTCATGGTTAATTGTACATACATAATTCATGGTCCTATTCACTGCAATTTGTAGCATGTTACAGGCCACCCTCTCAAACTCAGGAAACTCACATAGCTTTCCTGAAAACACTGGAGGGGATAAATGTATCTCCAAACACCATCATACTAGGTGATTTCAACTACCCTAATATAGACTGGGATCACTACTCAAGCCCAAACACTCTAGCCCAAAGGTTCCTGGAGTTCATAAACTCAAATGCCATAGAACAACTAGTCACCATCCCCACAAGAG
Source organism: Protopterus annectens (assembly GCF_019279795.1). Taxonomy (NCBI): domain Eukaryota; kingdom Metazoa; phylum Chordata; order Ceratodontiformes; family Protopteridae; genus Protopterus; species Protopterus annectens. The sequence continues at coordinate 1,116,876,170 of NC_056735.1, forward strand.
GTGAAAACATACTTGATCTCATCATCACGAACATGGGATCACAATGTTCAACACCAGAAGTATACCCCTCACTGGTGAGATCAGATCATAAACTAATCTCACTGGAGGTCCTCATCCCGCCCCCACCTGAGATAAAAAAGACCACAGTGAAGAACTTTTCAAAAGCCGACTTCACACTTCTAAAGACTAGTGTGGTCTCTTTTAAGGCCCCCAAGCTGGCGGTAAACATTACTCAAGCCACTGAATCACTTACAAATGCCTTCTACCAGCACCTACAGGACTGCATGGATCAGGCAATCCCAAACAAAACAAAGAATCTTTGTACCAAAGGCAAGCATCCAGTCTGGTGGACCCCAGCCATAAACAAGCTCTACAACAAAAGGAGGAAGCTACTACAAGATAGAGCAAAATCCTTAAAAGGTAAGACACCTTTGATCATTATAAATAAAAACTAAGAGCTCTCATAAAATCATCCAAGGCAAATTTTGAGAGAAAAATCGCTAAGGACTCAAAAGACAATCATAAGGCCTTCTTTAGCTATGTTAGAAACCTGGGAGGAAACTCCCAGATATGCTCAGAACTAGTTCAAAATGATGTGAAAATTACTGAACCTACAGACATTGCCAATATACTGGCTGACAGGTTCAGTGCAAACTTCTCCCCTCCCCCAAAAAGGAGAGATATCTATACCCGAGGATTGTAGCCCCCCAAACATCTCTAACGCCCAGGTGAGAACTGCTCTCTCTAAGGCGAAAAACACAGTATCCATAGGACCGGATGGTGTCCCTGGCTGTGTGCTCCATGAACTCAATGAGGAATTAAATCCGCAGTTAGGACAGCTGTTTAATCTCAGCCTCACCTCAGGATACGTACCCAAGGAGTGGCGCACGACAACTGTGGTCCCACTTCACAAAGGCGGTGCCTCCACCGACCCTGGAAATTACCGTCCTATCAGCTTGACAAGCCTGATCTGCAAAGCCATGGAGAGGATCATAATGGAACTCATAAATAAAGGCATAGGGAACTTGCAGACTTTGGATCCAAACCAGTTTGGCTTTGTCAAAGGCAGATCATGCCTTTTAAACTTGGTTGACTTTTTCGAAACAGTCACCAAGGCCATTGATGAGGGAAAGGCAGTCCATACAGCCTACCTCGACCTGGCAAAGGCTTTTGACACAATACCACACTCAGGTATCATTGAAAAACTCATCAGCTTAAATGTAAACCCATACATCACAAGATGGGTTGCAAACTGGCTAAGTGACAGAACCCACAGGGTCAGAGTTGCTGGTGCCATGTCAGACTCAAAGCCTGTCACGAGTGGTGTCCCACAGGGCTTGGTCCTGGGACCACTCTTGTTCGGCATTTACTTTTCTGAAGTATAAGCAAACACAGGAGGGTTATGGCTGACAAAGTTTGCAGATGATTGCAAACTGGGCGCCATAGTCGAAAACACATCTGACACAGATATCCTTCAAAAGGGTCTCACAGAAACGGATAACTGGTGCCAGAGCCATGGCCTAAAGTTAAACACCAAGAAATGCATAGTCATACCCTTCGGGAAAAACAAGGTTACCCCTAGCTACCATATAGGTGGCAATCCACTGAGCACAGAAGAAGTTATCAGGGATCTGGGGACCCAGGTTGGCAGTAACCTTTCATTTGACACTCACGTTGCTAAAGTAGTTAGGAAGACCTTCTACATTGCCCACCTGATCATGAAGGGATTCACATCTAGATCAAGGGAGGTCATCGTCCCCCTGTACTCATCACTCATCAGACCAATGATTGAGTACAATGCCCCATTCGGAATGTATCTGACCCGACACCTGCAGCAGCTGGAAAGGCCCCAAAAGTTCCTCACCAAAAGGATAAAGGGTCTCAAAAATATGTCTTATGCTGCCCGACTGAAAGAACTCCAGCTCTATTCAGTCGCTTACCGCTTGCTCAGAGGTGACCTGTGCCTGACATACAAGGTCATGTCAAACCCAGACTTGATGAACATGCTTCACCTCAAAAAATCTAGATCCCTCAGAACTACAAGGGCGGGAGACTTAAACCTTGACACGGTTATTAATAGGACGTGCTGGAGGGACAGATTCATCACCCAGAGACTCCCTATGCTGTGGAACAAAATCGCGGTACATGTGAGGCAGAGCACCTCTCTGGCCGTGTTCAAGAGAAATCTTGACCAATGGATGGGAGATCGCAGATATACCCCAGGGATTACCTCAGTGTCACTGCTTGACAGAGGCACAGCAAAATAATGGGCATAGTCTTCTTCAAACTAAAGGGGTGGCGAAAGCCACAAAAACTCTGGGCTAGGCTTATAAATGCCCTTGGGCAGATAGCCTAGTATGAACCTATGAACCTATGAACCTATGTAACTCTACATATATAATTCATTCTGTTCATCATTCTCACATATAATGATGCATATATAACTCACAGTGCTGGACACTGTCATATGTAACTGTACATATTATTCATTGTATTGGTCACTGTCATGTGTAACTGCTTACACATAATTCATTGTCTTACTCACTGACATGTAACTGTACCTGTATAATTCATTGTGATCATCATTCTCACATATAACATTGCATATATAACTCACAGTGCTGGACACTGTCATATGTAACTGTACATACTATTCATTGTATTGGTCACTGTCATGCGTCACTGTACATACATAATTCACTGCCCTACTCACCGACATGTAGCTGTTCCTATATAATTAATTGTGCTCATCATTCACACATATAACAATGCATATATAACTCACAGTGCTAGACACTGTCATATGTAACTGCACATATTATTCATTGTGTTGGTCACTGTCATGTGTCACTGTACATACATAATTCATTGTCCTACTCATGGACATGTAGCTAAACTTATATAATTCATTGTGCTCATCATTCTCACATATAATGATGCATATATAACTCATTCTTCTGGACACTGTCAAATGTACCTGTCCATATTACTCATTGTGTTGGTCACTGTCATGTGTAACTGTACATACATAATTCAGTGTCTTATTCACCAACATTTAACTGTACCTATATAATTCATTGTGCTCATCATTCTCACATATAACAATGCATATATAACTCGCAGTGCTGGACACTGTCATATGTAACTGAACATATTATTCATTGTGTTGGTCACCGTCATGTGTAACTGTATATACATAATTCATTGTCCTACTCACTGACATGAAACTGTACATATATAATTCATTGTGCTCATCATTCTCACATATAACAATGCATATATAACTCATTCTTCTGGACTCTGTCATATGTAACTGCACATGTTATTCATTGTGTTGGTCACTGTCATGTGTAACTGTACATACACAATTCATTGTCCTACTCACTGACATGTAACTGTACCTATATAATTCATTGTGATCATTATTCTGAAGGGTCTATATTAGAACACCGAACATTCAAAATTTGGAGTGTTCAGATATCAAACCCTATGAATCGAAAATATAAAACATCGAACATTCAGTACAGCAAATTTTTTCCTAGGGAAAACATTCTCTGTTCCAAAACACATACATACAACACAAGCACACCAAACAAACAGCAATCCACACACATACACCTAAAATCTTACAACTAACCCTACATTATACTATACATACACCACTAACTATCCACTTACCTTAACCCAAACCCTAACCCTAAGGTCCATCACTATCGCACAGTCTACTCAGTCGCACTCTAACCCTAACTCATGTACCCCTCCCTAACCCTCACTTCCACAAAATCGCACACTTCCCTGACCCGCGCCCTAACCCTAATTCACCTAACCCGACCTAATCACCACATTCACACAATCAGACACTTACCTGAACCCGACCTGTAACTTTCCACCACAGCGCTGAAAATACCGAAGCAACAGGAACTGACAACCAAATTCTTTCCCTAGGAAAAAATTCAGTTTTCTGTTTCTTCAATATTTTCAGCATTCGCTGAAAACTGTCGATATTAGAACACTCAAAATTTTGAACATTCAGTGTTCTAATATAGACCCTAGCAATGCATATATAACTCACAGTGCTGGTCTTTGTCCATGTAACTGTACATATTTCTCAATGTGTTGGTCACTGTCATGTGTAACTGTACATACATAATTCACTGTCCTACTCACTGACATGTAACTGAATCTATATAATTCATTGTGATCATCATTCTCACATATAACAATGCATATATAACTTCTAGTGCTGGACACTGTCATATGTAACTGTACATATTATTCATTGTGTTCATCAATGTCATATGTAAGTGGACATACATAATTCATGGTCCTTCTCACTGGTAAGTAACTGTACCTATATAATTAATTGTGATCATCATTCTCACATATAAAATGGCATATATACCTCATGGTGCTGGACCCTGTCATATGTAACTGTACATTTTATTAATTTGGTTGGTTACTGTCATATGTAACTCTACATACATAATTCATTGTCCTACTCACTGACATGTAACTGTACCTATATAATTCACTGTACTCATCATTTTCAGTTATAACAATGGATATATAACTCATGGTGCTGGACCATGTCATATGTAGCTGTACATATTATTCATTGTGTTGGCCACTGTCATGTGTAACTGTACATAGCATAATTTATTGTCCTTCTCTCTGACATGTAACTGTATCTATATATTTCATTGTGCTCATCATTCTCACATATAACAATGCATATATAACTCACAGTGCTGGACACTCTCATATGTAACTGCACATATTATTCATTGCGTTGGTCACTGTCATGTGTAACTCTACATACATAATCCATTGTCCTACTCACTGACATGTAACTGTACCTATATAATTAATTGTGGTTATCAATCTCACATATAACAATGCATATATAACTCACAGTGCTGGACACTGTCATATGTAACTGTACATATTATTCATTGTGTTGGTCACTGTCTTGTGTAACTGTACATACATAATTCACTGTCCTACTCACTGACATGTAACTGTACCATATAATTCATTGTGGTTATCAATCTCACATATAACAATGCATATATAACTCACAGTGCCGGACACTGTCATATGTAACTGTACATATTATTCATTGTATTGGTCACTGTCATGTGTAACTGTACATACATAATTCATTGCCCTACTCACTGACATGTAACTGTACTATATAATTCATTGTGTTTATCATTCTAAGATATAACAATGCATATATAACTCACAGTGCTGAACACTGTCATATGTAACTGTACATATTGTTCATTGTGTTGGTGACTGTCAGGTGTAACTGTACATGGGTTCCTATTAGATTGCCGAAACTCTGTTTATACGAATACAGAATCATTCACATGTATTGCGTGAAATATGCAATCATTGAAAGTGCAAAACCACAAAATCCAAAATGTCGAAGTGATTTGGTTGGCCCGTCTGCATTATAGCTCCATAAGGTAAGTGTGCGATAGTTACGAAACTTTGTGTTAGGGTTCGAGTTAAGGTAAGTGTATAAATAGGTAATGTGTGTAAGATTTAGTGTAGTGTTAGAAGTAGGCTTTTGTTAAATGTATATATGTGTATTATTTATTTTGTTTGGGTATATCTTCGTAGGGGAATTGTGCGGTAGTTACGGAACTTAGGGTTAGGTAGGTGTTAAGGATAGTGCATAGATAGTTGTGTATGTGGAGTTTAGTGTGGGGTTAGAAGTTGAGTTTTGGTGCTTTACTTTAGGGTTAGGAGTAGGGTTTGGTTAGTGTATGTATGTGGTTTATTTATTTTGTTTGGGTAGGTAGTATGTAGCAGATGGTGGGGTTGACCGACTATGAACGTTCGATATTTTAAATTTCTCGGTTTAGTACGGTTGGTATTTACACAGTTCGAGTAATACGTGTCGCTGTTTTGGTATTCAATGTAATGGATTTTTGTTCATTTAATATAGTCCCACTGTATCTACATAATTCATTGTCCCACTCACTGGCATGAAACTGCACCAATATAATTCATTGTGATCATCATTCTCACATATAACTTTGCATATATAACTCATGGTGCTGGACCCTGTCATATGTAACTGTTCATAATATTCATTATGTTGGTCACTGTCATGTGTAACTGTACAACATAATTCATTGTCCTACTCACTGACATGTAACTGTACCTATAAAATTAATTGTGGTCATCATTCTCACATATAACAATGCATATATATACCTCACTGTGCTAGACACTGTCATATGTAACTGTGCATATTATTCATTGTGTTTGTCACTGTCATGTGTAACTGTACACACATAATTCATTGTCCTACTCGCTGACAAGTGACTGTACCTATATAATTCATTGTACTCATAATTCACACATATAACAATGCATATATAATTCACAAAGAAAAACCACAGTAAGACACAGGCAAAATGTAAAAGGAGCAGGAAACCCAAAAAACAATCCACGAAATCAGAACCCACAAAAATAGCGTAACAAAATGTTTTAATATCCGCTTTCGTCCGATGACTTCTTCAGAATGAATAAAACCAACTAAAACATTGTCATTAAATACCAAATTGATTAACCAAAGAATGACGATAAAACAATCATTTAATCAAATAATAAAACATTCACTTAAAGGTAGCTCAAGTTATTTGAACAAAGATGAAACTGAGACATTATGTTTATCTATGCTTAACATATTGTTTTTTAAGAAGCATTTGATATTAACGGCTTCATTTAAGCCTGGTGTTTTATCAGCTGAAAGTTTTATTTGCCACCACGTCTCTCTTTGTTCAACCAAATTTTTAAAATCACCACCCCTGAGGTCTTGGTGAACAACCTCTAACACAGAGAATAAAAATTTTTTAAAATTCTTGCAACTGACAGAGTGTTTAAATAAAGCACTAGTTTCGTTGCAAGTCTTGATGTTATAGAGATGTTCTTTAATGCGTATTTTAAGGCATCTTGTTGTCATCCCCACGTAAAATGCGGGGCATGAACTACAAAGACCAATATATACAACCCCCTTGGTGTTGCAAGTAACAAAACATGGAACTGGAATAGTATAATCAAAGCCTTCTATAATAATAACAGGCCCCTTGGCTATAAACCTACAAATATTACAATTGTTACAGGCAAACATACCTTTAATTGTAGTTTGCCATTGATTGTACTTGGAAGAATTATATTCTAGGGCCTTTTTAAGATTGTGTGTGTTCCTAAAAACAAATTTGGGCTTATTCCCCACTATTTCAAACAGGTCTGAATTACCATGAATAATCTTCCAGTTTCTCACCAATATATCTTGAATGTGTTTACTATCAATACTCATTTCTAGTGAACAAACCAACTTGCTCTTGTTTTCAACTCCATTGTTAGCCGTGTGTGTTAAATTAGTGTTATGATCATCCAATAATGCCCAGTAATGGGATTTCCTTTTATTTTGTATTTCTTCAATAATAGAATTTAATAATGATAGCGAATACCCTCTTTGAAGGAACATATTCTTAATAAACTCAAATTCAGTCAATAAATCAGAATCTTTAGTTGTCATCCTGCATGCTCGAATGAACTGCCCTTTAGGTATATTACGAATAACATGTGCAGGATGAGCACTAGTGAAGTGCACATAGCTGTTAGTGAAAGTTTCCTTTCGATATATCTTACTGTGAAACTTCCTATCAACAATATCCCACCAGAATTGAACATCTAAGAAGTTTATGAACTCCCCAGAACAACCTATAGTAAACTGTAAGAAGCCTCCAGTTTTATTTAATTCGTTGAGAAATCTCTCAACAACAGCATCCTCACCTTCAACTATGAACAGTAAGTCGTCTACGAACCGGCAATAGAACAAGATCTGAAATTCATTTTTTATCTTGCTCAAAATGGTGTCCTCCCACCAGGACATAACCAGGTTGGCATAAGCCGGTGCAGCAGATGACCCCATGGCCACCCCTCTTTTTTGTCTGTAAAAGGTTTTCCCAAAAAGAAAGAAGTTGTTCTGTAACAAGATATCAATAAATCTACAAATTGTAGAAATTTGACCTGTTTTAAAACTGGCGTTTTTACTGAGAATACTACGAATCGCTGTTTTGGTATACAATGTAATGGATTTTTGTTCATTTAATATAGTCCCACTGTATCTACATAATTCATTGTCCCACTCACTGGCATGAAACTGCACCAATATAATTCATTGTGATCATCATTCTCACATATAACTTTGCATATATAACTCATGGTGCTGGACCCTGTCATATGTAACTGTTCATAATATTCATTATGTTGGTCACTGTCATGTGTAACTGTACAACATAATTCATTGTCCTACTCACTGACATGTAACTGTACCTATAAAATTAATTGTGGTCATCATTCTCACATATAACAATGCATATATATACCTCACTGTGCTAGACACTGTCATATGTAACTGTGCATATTATTCATTGTGTTCGTCACTGTCATGTGTAACTGTACACACATAATTCATTGTCCTACTCGCTGACAAGTAACTGTACCTATATAATTCATTGTACTCATAATTCACACATATAACAATGCATATATAATTCACAGTGCTGGACCATGTCATATGTAACTGAACATATTATTCATTGTGTTTGTCACTGTCAAGTGTAACTGTACACACATAATTCATTTTTTTACTCACTGACATAACTGTGCCACATAATTTATTGTGATCATCATTCTCAGATATAACAATGCATATATACCTCACTGTGCTAGACACTGTCATATGTTACTGTACATATTATTCATTGTGTTGGTCACTGTCATGTTTAACTCTACATATATAATTCATTGTCTTACTCACTGACATGTAACTGTACCATATATTTCATTGTGCTCATCATTCTCACATATAGCAATGCATATATAACTAACAGTGCTGGACACTGTCACATGTAACTGTACATATTATTCATTGCACTGGTCACTGTCATGTGCAACTGTACACATATAATTCATTGTCCTATGGACTGACATGTAACTGTACATATATAATTCATTGTGATCATCATTCTCACATATAACAATGCATATATAACTCACAGTGCTGGACACTCTCATATGTAACTGTACATATTATCTATTGTGTTGGTCACTGTTATGTGTAACTCTACACACACAATGCATTATCCTACTCACTGACATGTAACTGTACCTATAAAATTCATTGTGATCATCATTCTCACATATAACAATTCATATATAACACACAGTGTGGGTCACTGTCACATGTAACTGTAAATATTATTCATTGTTTTGGTTACTGTCATTTAAACTGTACATACATAATTCATTGTCCTTCTCACTGACATGTAACTGTACCTATATAATTCATTGTGCTCACCATTCTCACATATAACAATGCATATATACCTCATGGTGCTGGAAATTGTTATATGTAACTTTACATACATAAATCATTGTTCTACTCACTGTCATGTAACTTTACCATATAATTCATTGTGCGGGTCACTGTCATGTGTAACTGTACATACATTGCACTAGATTGGGCTATACTACTTTGAATCAGCCTTACACTCACACAGTGTTCCAGTCCCAAGCATTTACTTTTTAATTTGGTAAAGTAATTTTGCTCCCTCCTTATTGACTACATTTGCTAATTTACCCCTAGGATCCAATTAAAATTAGTCTGAAAATTGGTGTAAAATTAAAAAAGAATAAAACAAATTAAAGTACAGCCAACAACATTACTTACATACAATCATATAAACCAAACCAAAAGCCCAAGGTAACTCTCAAAGTCAGTGTTAGACCCACTCTGCTCATCCTCGCTACACGTGGCTCGCTCTGCTCCTCTCCCTGCCCCCAAATTCCACCCACCCCCACTAGTGCTAAATTTAAACCAGACTTTGCCACTCCTTTGTCACTCCCCTCCTGCTAAGTACCAATCAGCACCTCACACATCATTGAGTAACCCCGCCCCCTTAACCCATTTCCTTCTCTCTCATGCTTCCACACCCTGTTAGCACAGTCAGACATCAAACTTGGCCCGCCCCCTATCAAAATGCAAACAAGCAAAAAAACACTAATTACCCAAATGCCTATACTGTTTCTATTTTACCATCTCACTGCCTACGAACAAACACTTGACCATGGTATTCACTACCCAAATGGTCAAACAGATGCCCATGACTTCACGCATAACACCAAGCACTTTACCTTCCCCAGCACATCTAATATACCACCCTCTATAAAATACCACCCCTGTACTGCCACAAAACATAATCCTAAAGACAAAGAATATGTAAAGTGCATAAACAAATTCCTAAAGCTCAGAATATCCTGTCAGTATAACCTTATAACACATGGAGACATTCATCCCAATCCTGGCCCTCCCACACCCAATAACCTCAACTCCCCTACCATAAACCCCACAGTCAACCTAACCATGAATACTCCCACTAGTTCCCTCCTAGCATTTCACCTAAATATTAGAAGTATTAACAATAAGATTCCCAACCTACACGCCCTCCTAGCATCCCACACCCCAGATATTATGTGTCTTACGGAAACCTGGCTAAACCCAGTACTACTGACAATGAGATACTACCTCCAGGATACAATATTCACCGGTTAGACCATACTACAAGGAAAGAAGGTGGGATAACAGTCCTTTACAAAAATACTCTAACCGTTAATAGAGACACCATTCAACCTCCCCAATTCAATAACGAGGAACTCCTTATAACCAAGCTACAGATTAACCAAAACAAACACTTGAACATAGTCTGTGCATACATTTCACCAGGCAACAACCTAAATACCCTAGAAGATCTCCTCTACTGGTTATCCACTACCTATCCCCAAGAAACCATAGTTCTTGGTGATTTTAACACCAACTGCTGCCCCTGCTCCTCCGACCCTCCCCCTCACTCATATAAACATATCTGGGTTTAAACAGTCCATAACCTTTCCCACTAGGATAAACAAACCAACCAGCAAGGAAAGTATCCTAGACTGGATCCTAGTTAATAACCAACCCCAACTGTGCACAGCTGGTACTCTCCCTGATGACCTCAGCGACCATTGTCTAACCTATATCATAAAACATAAGGCAGGAAACCCTCACCAGCCCAAATACAAAGCATTTAGAAACAGGAAAAACTTTGATGCTGCTATATTCCAAAATGAATTAAAAGCAGTTGACTGGTCAAAACTAAAAAATCTAACATTAGAGGAGGCCATAGATCCCTTTAACACTAAATTCCTAAGTATCCTTGATTCCCATGCTCCAGCACTACAATAAAAGCTAGATCTAATACAGCACCATGCCTCACAAAAGATACCAAAGCTAAAATCAAAACTAGAAACAGAGCCTGGGCCAGCTGGAGAACAACCAAAGCCCCAATTGACCATCTAATATATCGTCAACTCAGGAATGATACAAAAAAATCTATTTCACTGGATAAAAAAAGCTTCTACCAAAATTTCCTACAAAAACACCACAACAACCCTCAAACGTTCTGGGCAGGCTTAAATCAACTACTTTATCCAGGGCGCTCCACCACCCTAACCCTGGCTAATTACATCCATAGTTCTCCAGAGATAGGTTCGGAGGGTGGCCTAATGGTTAAGGTGTTTGCCTTACAAACACAAGGTACAGGGTTTGAACCTCACAAGGGATAATTGGCTAGGCTTAAAACGGCTCGTAAGAGCAGTTAGCTTAGTACTAACCTATGAACTAACCTATGAACCTAAGAGACCATAGCTAGCACCTTTAATAACTTTTCCATTAAAACAATCCAATTCCTAGCAAATCAACTAACCCCCTCTAACTTAAACCACATGCCTAATCTACCTAATAATCACCTGGAATTTAGCTTCCAACCAATATCCACTAGTTTTATCAAAACACTTCTAAAAAAACTAAAACCTACCACCCTCACTGCTGACCTCCTCCCTGCAGGGTACCTGCAAATAGCTGCAGATGCCATTGCATATCCCATATCTATCCTCATCAACAGAACCTTATCCAAAAGCACTATCCCCTCACTCTGGAAAATATCCCACTTCATTCCACTCCATAAAGGTGGTAGTTCTACAGACATATCCAACTATAGACCCATTGCCATTCTTTCCCCACTAGCCAAAATAATGGAGAAATGTGTACACAAGCAACCAATTGCAGTACCTTTCACAGAAAAACTTACTATCCGACTCCCAGCATGGTTTCAGGCCATACCACAGCACCACCTCAGCCCTCCTTTCCTTTACTACTGCCATAAAGCAAAATAGGAATGACAATAGGCTAACCTCCGCCCTCTTTCTTGACCTATCAAAAGCCTTTGACATGGTCAACCATAAACTTCTCATTCTTTCACTAAAATCTATTTCCCTCAACAAGCCTGATATCCAGTGGTTCCAGTCCTACCTGACTGGTAGACAGCAGGCGGTACTATGGCAGGGCAAACTCTCAAGCCAGTTACCTCTCACACTTGGTGTCCCTCAAGGGTCCATACTAGGTCCACTACTCTTCTCTATTTTTATCAACAACCTTCACACTGCTATCCCTAAAGCTACCTGCATTCAATATGCAGATGATTCCACTCTCATTTGTTCAGCCACCTCCCCATCCGACTTGCAAATCTTAACCCAAAATACATTTAACACTATCGAGAACTGGTTCCCCAACCAGCGCCTACTTCTCAACCCCAATAAAACTAAACTTCTACTCTTCTCTCCCACTAGTAGATCCACCACACTTTCATCCTCTGTCACATCTAACAATGGCACCACTATTTCCCCAGATAATCATACCAAACTGCTAGGGGTTATCATAGACAATAATATCAAATTTGACCTACAGGTCAACAAAACCATACAGACCATCAATAAGAAGCTTGGATCCCTGTATAGAAACAAGACATTTTTAACCACAAGACATTTTTAACCCCACTGGCTAGGACTGCAATTGCCCGATCACACCTACTCTCTACTCTTTTATATGCCTCACCTGTACTCTCAAACCTCAACAAATCTGAACTAGGTAAGCTGTCCCATAGCTACAATCATATTGCCAGATTCACCACTGGCTCCACCTATAGAACCCACCACTGCCAGAACCTTAAACAACTAGAGTGGCTAGAACTGCCCACCTTAATTCAATTCAATCAACTCTTAACAGCGCACAAAATTTTGTGCCACCCTGAGGGTACCCCCTCACTTAAAAATATTATTAAGTCATATAGCAACCTAAGATCCCTACGGTCAGCCGATAAACTACTGGCCCAAACTCACAAAGCTAGTAACTCTGCTGTGTAACTGAACAGACATAATTCATTGTCCTACTCACTGATATGCAACTGTACCTATATAATTCATTGTGATCATCATTCTCACATATAATAATGCATATATAACTTATAGTGCTGGACACTGCCATATGTAACTGTACATATTACTTGATGTGTTGGTCACTATTATGTGTAACTGTACATACATAATTCATTGTTCTACTCACTGACATGTAACTGTACCTATATAATTCATTGTACTCATAATTCACACATATAACAATGCATATATAACTCACTGTGCTGGACACTCTCATATGTAACTGTCCATATTACTCATTGTGTTGGTCACTGTTATATGTAACTGTACATACATAATTCATTGTCCTACTCACTGACATGTAACTGTACCTATATAATTCATTTTACTCATCATTCACACTTATAACAATGCATATATAACATACAGTGCTGGACACTGCCTTATGTAACTGTAAATATTCATTCTGTTGGTCACTGTCATCTGTAAATGTACATGCATAATTTGTTGTACTACTCACTAATATGTAACTGTACCATATAATTCATTGTGCTCATCTTTCACACATATAACAATGCATATATAACCCATAGTGCTGGACACTGTCATGTGTAACTGAACGGGTTCCTATGAGTTCATCGAAATGCCAAAACATCGATGCTCACTTCTTCGACACGAAAACATCGACTCTTCATATCATCGACATTTCACGTAAGCGATCCTCCCCCTCTCAGGACCCATGGTAGCACTTGTGTGTGTATTGCGACATAAATTACAACGCTGTCAAGGGAAATTGTAGGTAGTGACTTGAACCATATGTGCTGTAGCAGACAAACAAGTGCTACCATGGGTCCTGAGAGGGGGAGGATCGCTTACGTGAAATGTCGATGATATGAAGAGTCGATGTTTTCGTGTCGAAGAAGTGAGCGTCGATGTTTTGGCATTTCGATGAACTCATAGGAACCCAACTGAACATATTATTCATTGCGTTGGTCACTGTCATGTGTTACTGTACATACATAATTCATTGTCTTACTCACTGACATATAACTGTACATATATAATTCATTGTGCTCATCATTCTCACATATAACATTGCATATATAACTCACTGTGCTGGTCACTGTCATATGTTACTGTACATATTATTCATTGTGTTGGTCACTGTCACGTAATTGCAAATACATAATTCATTGTCCTACTCACTGACATGTAACTGTACCTATAAAATTAATTGTGCTCATGATTCTCACATAGTGCTGGACCATGTCATATGTAACTGTACATATTATTCATTGTGTTGGTCACTGTTATATGTAACTGTACATACATAATTCATTGTCCTACTCACTGACATGTAACTGTACCTATATAATTCATTGTGCTCATCATTCACACCTATAACAATGCATATATAACTCACTGTGCTGGACACTCTCATATGTAACTGTCCATATTACTCATTGTGTTGGTCACTGTTATATGTAACTGTACATACATAATTCATTGTCCTACTCACTGACATGTAACTGTACCTATAAAATTAATTGTGCTCATGATTCTCACATATAACACTGCATATATTACTTATAGTGCTGGACCATGTCATATGTAACTGCACATATTATTCATTGTGTTGGTCACTGTTATATGTAACTGTACATACATAATTCATTGTCCTAATCACTGACATGTAACTGTACCTATAAAATTAATTGTGCTCATGATTCTCACATATAACACTGCATATATTACTTATAGTGCTGGACCATGTCATATGTAATTGCACATATTATTCATTGTGTTGGTCACTGTTATATGTAACTGTACATACATAATTCATTGTCCTACTCACTGACATGTAACTGTACCTATATAATTCATTTTACTCATCATTCACACTTATAACAATGCATATATAACATACAGTGCTGGACACTGCCTTATGTAACTGTAAATATTCATTCTGTTGGTCACTGTCATCTGTAAATGTACATGCATAATTTGTTGTACTACTCACTAATATGTAACTGTACCATATAATTCATTGTGCTCATCTTTCACACATATAACAATGCATATATAACCCATAGTGCTGGACACTGTCATGTGTAACTGAACATATTATTCATTGTGTTGGTCACTGTCATGTGTTACTGTACATACATAATTCATTGTCTTACTCACTGACATATAACTGTACATATATAATTCATTGTGCTCATCATTCTCACATATAACATTGCATATATAACTCACAGTGCTGGTCACTGTCATATGTTACTGTACATATTATTCATTGTGTTGGTCACTGTCATGTAATTGCAAATACATAATTCATTGTCCTACTCACTGACATGTAACTGTACCTATAAAATTAATTGTGCTCATGATTCTCACATAGTGCTGGACCATGTCATATGTAACTGCACATATTATTCATTGTGTTGGTCACTGTTATATGTAGCTGTACATACATAATTCATTGTCCTACTCACTGACATGTAACTGTACCTATATAATTCATTGTGCTCATCATTCACACCTATAACAATGCATATATAACTCACTGTGCTGGACACTCTCATATGTAACTGTCCATATTACTCATTGTGTTGGTCACTGTTATATGTAACTGTACATACATAATTCATTGTCCTACTCACTGACATGTAAGTGTACATATAAAATTAATTGTGCTCATGATTCTCACATAGTGCTGGACCATGTCATATGTAACTGCACATATTATTCATTGTGTTGGTCACTGTTATATGTAACTGTACATACATAATTCATTGTCCTACTCACTGACATGTAACTGTACCTATATAATTCATTTTACTCATCATTCACACTTATAACAATGCATATATAACATACAGTGCTGGACACTGCCTTATGTAACTGTAAATATTCATTCTGTTGGTCACTGTCATCTGTAAATGTACATACATAATTTGTTGTACTACTCACTAATATGTAACTGTACCATATAGTTCATTGTGCTCATCTTTCACACATATAACAATGCATATATAACCCATAGTGCTGGACACTGTCATGTGTAACTGAACATATTATTCATTGTGTTGGTCACTGTCATGTGTTACTGTACATACATAACTCATTGTCTGACTCACCGACATGTAACTGTACCATATAATTCATTGTGCTCATCTTTCACACATATAACAATGCATATATAACCCATAGTGCTGGACACTGTCATGTGTAACTGAACATATTATTCATTGTGTTGGTCACTGTCATGCGTTACTGTACATACATAATTCATTGTCTGACTCACCGACATGTAACTGTAGCTATATAATTCATTGTACTCATCATTCTTACGTATAATAATGCATATAGAATTCTAAGTGCTGGTCACTGTAACATGTAACTGTACATATTATTCGCTGTGTTTGTCACTGTCAAGTATAACTGTACACACATAATTCATTGTTTTACTCACTGACATGTAACTGTAGCTATATAATTCATTGTGATCATCATTCTCACATATAACAATATATATAACTCACAGTGCTAGAACCTGTCATATGTAACTGTAGATATTATTCATTGTGTTGGTCACTGTCATGTGTAACTGTACATACATAATTCATTGTCCTCTTCACTGACATGTAACCGTACCAATATAATTCATTGTGGTCATCATAATCACATATTACAGTGCATATATAACTCACAGTGCTGGACACTGTCATGTGTAACTGTACATATTACTCATTGTGTTGGTCACTGTCATGTGTAACTGTACACACATAATTCATTGTCTACTCACCAACATGTAACAGTACCATATAATTCATTGTGCTCATCAATCTCACATATATCAATACATATATAACTCACAGTGCTGGACACTGTCATATGTAACTGTACTTTTCATTGTGTCACAGTCATGTGTACCTGTACATATTATTCATTGTGTTGCTCACTGTCATGTTTATCTGTGCATACATAATTCATTATCCTACTCACCAAAATGTAACTGTAGCATATAATTCATTGTGATCATCATTCTCACATATAACAATGCATATATAACTCACAGAGCTGGACACTGTCAGATGTACCTGTACATATTCATTGTGTTGGTTACTGTCATGTGTAACTGTACATGCATCATTCATTGTCCTACTCACTAACATTTAACTGTACCTATATAATTCATTGTGCTCATCATTCTATCATATAACAATGCATATATAACTCACAGTGCTGGACACTGTCAAATGGAACAGTACATATTCATTCTGTCACTGTCATGTGTAACTGTACATATTATTCATTGCGCTGGTCACTGTCATGTGTTACTGTGCATACATAATTCATTGTCTTACTCACTGACATGTAACTGTACCTATATAATTCATTGTGCTCATCATTCACACATATAACAATGCATATATAACTCACAGTGCTGGACACTGTCATATGTAACTGCACATATTATTCATTGTGTCGGCCACTGTCATGTGTAACTGTACACATATAATTCATTGTCCTACTCAACGACATGTAACTGTCCCATATAATTCAATTTGTTGATCACTTTCTTATGTAACTGCACATACATAATTCATTGTGCTAGTCACTGCCATGTGTAACTGTACATATTTGATTAATTGTTTTGGTCACTGTCATGTGTAACTGTAGACATATAATTCATTGCCCTACTCAGTGACCTGTAACTGCACCAAATTATTAATTGTGCTCATCATTCTCAGATATAACAATGCATGTATAACTCACAGTGCTGGACACTGTCACATGAATCTGTAAATATTACTCATTATGTCGGTCACTGATATGTGTAACTGTGCATGCATAATTCAATACGCCTCTTACTGACAGGTAACTGTACCATATACTTCATTGTGCTGATCATTCTCACATATAACAATATATATAACTCACAGTGCTGGACACTGTCATATGTAACTGTACATACATAATTCATTGTCCTACTCACTGACATGTAACTGTACCTATATAATTCATTGTACTCAACATTCTCACATATAACAATGCATATATAACTCACATATGTAACTGTACATACTATTCATTGTATTGGTCACTGTCATGTGTACCTGTACATACATAATTCATTGTCCTACTCACTGACATGTAACTGTACCATATAATTCATTGTGATCATCATTCTCACATATAACAATGCATATATAACTCACAGTGCTGGACATTGTCATGTGTAACTGTACATACTATTTATTGTGTTGGTCTCTGCCATGTGGAACTGTACATGCATAATTCATTGTCCTACTCACTGACATGTAAGAGTACCTATATAATTAATTGTGCTCAACATTCACAAATATAACAATGCATATATAACTAATAGAACAGGAAACTGTCATATGTAACTGTACATGTTACTCATTGTGTTGGTCACTGTCATGGTTAACTGTACATACATAATTCATTGTCCTACTCATAGACATGTAACAGTACCTATATAATTTATTGTGCTCAACATTCTCACATATAACAATGTATATATAACTCATAGTGCTGTACATAAGGGTAATGCTGCTCAATGCCAGAAGTCTAAACCTCAAGATGCACTCACTCAAGGCTCTCTTCAGTATGGGGAATATCGATATCTGTGCAGTAACAGAAGCCTGGTTCAAGGCTCCCGAGAGCACCCCAACACTACCAGGTTATACCTCATACCATGCTTTTTGGCCCCAGAACTCAGACTGAACCACAAAAGGAGGGGGAGTATCCATATTCATCAAAGATAGCCACACCTCCAGGTTAGTGGCACTGCACGAAGCATCAGAGACCATCCATGTGCAACTAAGAGTGTGCAAAACTGCCTTTCAGTTTGTAACCTGCTACAGACCACCCTCCCAAACTCAGGAACCCCACTCAGCTTTCATGAGAACACTGGAGAATATGAAGGTCTCTCCAAACACCTTTATATTGGGTGACTTCAATGACCCAAACATAGACTGAGAGCACTACTCAAGCCCCAACACCCTTGCCCAATGGTTCCTAGAATTTATAAACTCAAATGCTATGGAACAACTGGTCACCACTCCCACAAGAGGGGAAAACATATTGAACCTGATCATCACCAATATGGGGACTCTATGTTCCATACCAGAGGTATACCCCTCATTGGTAAGATCTGACTATAAAGTAATCTCACTGGACATCCATATCCCATCCCCACCCCCAGCCAAGATAACCACAGTGAAGAACTTCTCAAAAGCAAACTTCATACCTCTCAAAACTGAGGTGGAATCCTTCAAAGCCCCTGGGCCAGTGGAAAATACGGCCCAAACCACAGAATCATTTACAAACACATTCTATGGACACCTACAGGAATGCATGGATCATGCTATCCCAAATAAAACTAAGGCTCACTCCTCCAAAGGCAGGAGACCTGTCTGGTGGACCCCAGCCATAAATAAGCAATACAACAGAAGGAGGAAGCTACTACATGATAGAGCAAAATCCCAAAAAGGGAAGACATCTCTGATCAGTACTATGATCACTCATAAAATCATCTAAGGCCAGCTAAAGACAAGACGCTAAAGATAATCACAAGGCCTTCTTTAGTTATGTCAGGAACCTGGGTGGCAACTCCCAGATATGCTCTGAGTTAGTGCAAAATGACAAAAATTACAGTGAACCCACGGACATTGCCAACATCCTGGCAGACAGGTTCAGTGCAAACTTCTCCCCCCTCCCCCCACAAAAGAGCAAATGTATATCCCAACAGAGTGTAGCCTCCCTGACATCACAGATGCACAGGTGAGAGCTGCCCTCTCCAAAGCAAAAAACACAGCATCAATGGGACCGGACAGTTCCTGGGCTGCATCTTACATGAGCTCCAAGAAGAACTGAACCCTCACATAAAGTCAATGTTCATTCTCAGCCTTACTACAGGATATGTACCCAAGGAATGGCGCACAGCAATAGTGGTCCCACTCCACAAAGGTGGTGCCACAACAGACCCCAGAAACTATCACCCTATAAGCCTGACTAGCCTGGTCTGCAAAGCTATGGAGTGTATCATCATGGAACTCATAAACAAAGACATTGAGAACCTCCAAACACTGGATCCTACCCAATTCAGCTTTGTTAAGTGCAGATCATGCCTCTTGAACCTGGTCGACTTCTTTGAAATAGTCACCAAGGCCATAGATGAAGGGAAGGTAGTCCACACAGCCTACCTGGATCTCACAAAAGCCTTCAATACAATACCCCACTCGGGAATCATAAATAAGCTCACCGGCTTAAATATCAACCCCTATGTCACAAGATGGGTTGCAAACAGGCTCAGGGATAGAACCCACATGGTCAGAATTGCAGGTACCATGTCAGACTCTAAACCAGTTACAAGTGGCATCCCACAAGGCTCAGTCCTGGGACCTCTCTTGTTCGGTATATATTTCTCTGAGGTGCAGGCTAACACGGAAGGACTATAGCTGACCAAGTTCACAGATGACTGCAAACTGGGTGCCATAATCGACTCACCAACTGACACAAGCATCTTCCAAAAGGGTCTCACAGAGACAGATAACTGGTGCCAGAGCCATGGCCTAAAGCTAAATGCCAAAAAGTGCATAGTCATCCCATTTGGGAAAAACAAAGTGCCCACAAATTACCACATAGGTGGTAATCAATTAAGTATGGAAGAAGTAATTAGGGATTTGGGGACCCAAGTAGATAGCAATCTCTCCTTTGACAATCATGTTGCCAAAGTGGTTAGAAAGACCTTCTATATAGCCCACCATATCATGAAAGGGTTCACATCTAAATCAAGAGAGGTCATTGTGCCCCTCTACTCATCACTCATCATGCCCATAATGAAATAGAATGCCCCATTTGGGATGTACCTTACATGACACCTGCAGCAACTGGAAAGACCCCAAAAGTACCTCACCAAGAGGATCAAGGGATTCAAACAGATGCCCTATGCAGTTAGGCTAAAGAAACTCCAGCTCTACTCAGTTGCTTACCGCCTACTCAGAGACGATCTGTGCCTGACTTATAAAGCCATGTCCAACCCAGAATTAATGGACATGCTCCACCTCAGGTAATCCAAATCCCTTAGAGCTACACGCTCCAGGGACTTAAACCTCAGCACAGAAATAAATAGGACATGCTGAAGGGACAGATTCATATCCCTGAGGCTCCCCTCACTCTGGAACAAAATTCCAATCCATGATGGGCAGAGCCCCTCAATGACCCTCTTCAAGAGAAATCTTGATGAGTAAATGGAAGATCGTAGGTTTACCCCTGGGATCTCTTCTGTGACCTACTATACAGAGGCACAGTCGACTAATCTAAAAGGGTGGAGAAAGCAAAACATACTCTGGCTAGGCTTATAAATGCCCTAGGGCAGATAGCCTAGTATCAACCTATGAACCTATGAACCTATGTAACTGTACATATTATTCATTGTATTCGTGACTGTCATGTGTAACTATACAAACATAATTCACTGTCCAAATCACTGGCATGTAACTGACCCTATATAATTAATTGTGCTCATCGTTCTAACATATAACAATGCATATATAACTCAGAGTGCTGAACACTGCCATATTTAACTCTACATATTATTCATTGTGTTGGTTGCTGTCATGTGTAACTATACATACATAATTCATCATCCTACTCACATACATGTAACTGTACCATATAATTCATTGTGATCATCATTCTCACATATAACAATGCATATATAACAGTGCTGGACACTGTTATATGTAAATGAACAAACTATTCATTGTGTGTGTCACTGTCGTGTGTAACTGTACATACATAATTCAATGTCCTACTCATTGACATGTAACTGTACCAAAAAATTCATTGTGCTCATCCTTCTAACATATAACAATGCATATATATCTCACAGTGCTGGACACTGCCATATGTAACTGTACATACATTTCATTGTGTTGGTCACTGTGATGTGAAACTTTACATACATAATTCATTGTATTACTCACTGACATGTAACTGTACCATATAATTCATTGTGCTCATCATTCTCACATATAAAATAGCATATATAACTCACAGTGCTGGACACTGTCATATGTACCAGTACATATTATTCATTGTGGTGGTCACTGTCATGTGTACCTGTACATACATAATTCATTGTCCTACACACTGATATGTAACTGTACCTATAAAATTCACTGTGCTCATCATTCACACATATAACAATGCATATATAACTCATGATGCTGGTCACTGTCACATATAACTGTACATATTACTCATTGTGTTGGTCACTATCATGTGTAACCATACATACATAATTCATTGTCCTACTCACCAACATGTAACAGTACCTATGTAATTCATTGTGCTCAGCATTCTCACATATAACAATGCATATATAACTCACAGTACTGAACACAGTCATATGTAACTGTACATATGTTTCATTGTGTTGGTCACTGTTATATGTAACTGTACATACATAATTCATGGTCCTACTCACTGACATGTAACTGTACATATATAATTCATTGTGCTCATCATTCCCACATATAACAATGCATATATAACTCACAGTGCTGGACACTGTCATATGTAACTGTACATATTATTAATTGTGTTAGTCACTATCTTGTGTAACAGTACATACATAATTAATTGTCCTACTCACTGATATGTATCTGCGCCCTATAATTCATTGTGCTCATCATTCTCACATATAACAATGCATATATAACTCACAGTGCTGAACACTGTCATGTGTAATTGTACATATTACTCATTGCGTTAGTCACTGTCATGTGTAACTGTACATACATAATTCATTGTCACTCTCACTGATATGTAACTGTACCTATATAATTATATGTGTTCATCATTCAAACATATCACAATCCATATATAACTCAGAGTGCTGCACACTGCCATATGTAACTGTACATATTATTCATTGTGTTGGTCACTGCCTTGTGTAACTATACATACATAATTCATTTTCTTATTCACTGACATGTAACTGCACCTATATAATTCATTGTGATCATCATTCCCACATATAACAATGCATATATAACTCAATGTTGGACACTGTCATATGTAACTGTACATATTCATTGTGTTGGTCACTGTCATGTGAAACTGTACATAAATATTTCATGGTCTTATTCGCTGACATGAAACTGTACCTATATAATTGTGCTCAACATTCTAACATATAACAATGCATATATAACCCACAGTGCTGGGCACTGTCATATGTAACAGTACATATTATTTATTGTGTTGGTCACTATCATGTGTAACTGTACATACATAATTAATTTTCCTATTCACTGACATGTAACTGTACATATATAATTCATTGTGATCATCATTCTCACATATAACAATGCATATATAACTCACAGTGCTGGACACTGTCATATGTAACTGTACATACATTTCATTGTGTTGCTCAATGTCATGTGTAACTGTACATACATAATTCATTGACCTACTCACTGACATGTAACTAACTGTATCATATAATTCACTGTGCTCATCATTCTCACATATAATGATGGATATATAACTCACATTGCTGGAGACTGTCATATGTAACTGTACATACATTTCATTGTGTTGGTCACTGTGATGTGAAACTTTACATACATAATTCATTGTATTACTCACTGACATGTAACTGTACCATATAATTCATTGTGCTCATCATTCTCACATATAAAATAGCATATATAACTCACAGTGCTGGACACTGTCATATGTACCTGTACATATTATTCATTGTGGTGGTCACTGTCATGTGTACCTGTACATACATAATTCATTGTCCTACACACTGATATGTAACTGTACCTATAAAATTCACTGTGCTCATCATTCACACATATAACAATGCATATATAACTCATGATGCTGGTCACTGTCACATATAACTGTACATATTACTCATTGTGTTGGTCACTATCATGTGTAACCATACATACATAATTCATTGTCCTACTCACCAACATGTAACAGTACCTATGTAATTCATTGTGCTCAACATTCTCACATATAACAATGCATATATAACTCACAGTACTGAACACAGTCATATGTAACTGTACATATGTTTCATTGTGTTGGTCACTGTTATATGTAACTGTACATACATAATTCATGGTCCTACTCACTGACATGTAACTGTACATATATAATTCATTGTGCTCATCATTCCCACATATAACAATGCATATATAACTCACAGTGCTGGAGACTGTCATATGTAACTGTACATGTTCCTAATTGTGTTGGTCAGTGTCATGTGTAACTGTACATACATAATTCATTGTCCTCCTCACTGACATGTAACTGTACCTATATAATTCACTGTGCTCATCATTCTCACATATAACTTTGCATATATAACTCACAGTGCTGGACACTGTCATATGTCACTGTACATATTATTCATTCTGTCACTGTCATGTGTAACTGTACATACATAATTCATTGTCACTCTCACTGACATGTAACTGTACCTATATAATTATATGTGTTCATCATTCAATCATATCACAATCCATATATAACTCAGAGTGCTGCACACTGCCATATGTAACTGTACATATTATTCATTGTGTTGGTCACTGCCTTGTGTAACTATACATACATAATTCATTTTCTTATTCACTGACATGTAACTGCACCTATATAATTCATTGTGATCATCATTCCCACATATAACAATGCATATATAACTCAATGTTGGACACTGTCATATGTAACTGTACATATTCATTGTGTTGGTCACTGTCATGTGAAACTGTACATAAATATTTCATGGTCTTATTCGCTGACATGAAACTGTACCTATATAATTGTGCTCAACATTCTAACATATAACAATGCATATATAACCCACGGTGCTGGGCACTGTCATATGTAACAGTACATATTATTTATTGCGTTGGTCACTATCATGTGTAACTGTACATACATAATTAATTTTCCTATTCACTGACATGTAACTGTACATATATAATTCATTGTGATCATCATTCTCACATATAACAATGCATATATAACTCACAGTGCTGGACACTGTCATATGTAACTGTACATACATTTCATTGTGTTGCTCACTGTCATGTGTAACTGTACATACATAATTCATTGACCTACTCACTGACATGTACCTAACTGTATCATATAATTCACTGTGCTCATCATTCTCACATATAATGATGGATATATAACTCACAGTGCTGGAGACTGTCATATGTAACTGTACATGTTCCTAATTGTGTTGGTCAGTGTCATGTGTAACTGTACATACATAATTCATTGTCCTCCTCATTGACACGTAACTGGACATACATAATTCATTGTCCTACTCACTGACATGTAACTGTACCTATATAATTCACTGTGCTCATCATTCTCACATATAACTTTGCATATATAACTCACAGTGCTGGACACTGTCATATGTCACTGTACATATTATTCATTGTGTCACTGTCATGTGTAACCATACATACATAATTCATTGTCCTACTCACTTGCATGTAACTGTACCTATATAATTCTGTGTGGTCATCATTCTCACATATAACTTTGCATATATAACTCACAGTGCTGGGCACTGTCATATGTAACTGTACATATTATTCATTATGTTGGTTACTGTCATGTGTAACTGTACATACATCATTCAGTGTCTCGCTCACTGACATGTTACTGCATCTATATAATTCATTGTGATCATCATTCACACATATAACAAGGGATAAATAACTCAGTGCTAGGCACTGTCATGTGTAACTGTACATATTATTTATTGTGTTGGTCACTATCAGGTGTAACTGAACAGACATAATTCATTGTCCTACTCACTAACATGTAACTGTACCATATAATTAATTGTGCTCATCTTTCTCACATATAACACTACATATATAACTCACAATGCTGGGCACTCTCATATGTATCTGTTCATATTATTCAATACGTTGGTCACTTTCTTGTGTAACTGTGCATACATAATTCAATGTCCTACTCACAGACATGTAACTGTACCTATATAATTCATTGTGATCATCATTCTGACATATAACAATGCATATATAACTCACAGTACTGGACAATGTCATATGTAATTGCACGTAGTATTCATTGTGCTGGTCACTGTCATGTGTAACTGTACATACATAATTCATTGTTCTACTCACCGACTTGCAGCTGTACCTATATAATTAATTCTGATCATCATTCTCATATAACAATGCATATATAATTCACAGTGCTGGACACTGTGACATGTAACTGTACATATTATTCATTGTGTCACTGTCATGTGTAACTGTACATACATAATTCATAGTCCTACTCACTGACATGTAAGTGTACCTATATAATTCGCTATGAACATACTTCCCACATATAACTATGCATATATAACTCATATTGCTGGGCTCTCTCATATGTTACTGTGCATACATAAATAATTGTCCTACCCACAGCATGTAATTGTATATATATAATTAATTGTGACCATCATTCAGACATGTAACATTGCATATATAACTCTCAGTGCTGGACACTGTCATATGTAACTGTACATGATTTTAATTGTGTTGGTCACTGTCATATGTAACTGTACATACATAATTCATATTCCTACTCACTGACATGTAACTGCACCATATTATTCATTGTGCTCATTATTCCCACATATAACTATGCATATATATCTCACAGTGCTGAACACTCTCATATGTTACTGTGCATACATAAGTAATTGTCCTACTCACAGCATGTAACTGTACCTATATAATTCTGTGTGGTCATCATTCTCACATATAACAATGCATATATAACTCTCAGTGCTGGACACTGTCATATGTAACTGTACATGATATTAGTTGTGTTGGTCACTGTCATATGTAACTGTACATACATAATTCAGTGTCTTGCTCACTGACATGTAACTGTACCTATATAATTCATTGTGATCATCTTTCACACATATAACAAGACATATATAACTCATAGTGCTGGCCACTATCACATGTAACTGTACATATTATTCAGTTTGTTGGGCAGTGTCATGTGTAACTGTACACACATAATTCATTTTCCTACTCACTAACATGTAACTGTACCATATAATTAATTGTGTTGATAGCTTTCATTTGTAACTGCACATACATAGTTAATTGTGCTAATCACTGTTATGTTTAACTGTCATATTTAATTCATTGTTTTAGTCACTGTATTGTGTATATGTACATACATAATTCATTGTCACACTCACTGACATCTAACTGTACCTATATAACTTATTGTGATGATCATTTTCACATATGACTATGCATATATAACTCACAGTGCTGGACAGTCTCACATGTATTTGTCCATATTACACATTGTGTTGGTTACTGTCAAGTGTAACTGTACATACATAATTCATTGTCCTACTCACTGACACGTAACTCTACCTATATAATTTATTGTGCTCATCATTCTCACATATAACAATGCATATATAACTCATCGTGCTGGACACTCTCATATGTTACTGTGCATACATAAGTAATTGTCCTACCCACAGCATGTAACTGTACCTATATAATTCACTGTGCCCATCATTCAGACATATAACATTGCATATATAACTCACAGTGCTGGACACTGTCATATGTAACTGTACATATTGTTTATTGTGTTGGTCACTGTCATGTGAAACTGTACACAAATAATTCATTGTCCTACTCACTGACATGTATTGTACCTACATAATTCATTGTGCTCATCAGTCTCACATATAACAATGCATATATAACTCACAGTACTGTACATACATAATTCATTGTCCTACTCACTGACATGTAACTGTACCACATAATTAATTGTGCTCATCATTCTCACATATAACAATGCATATATAATTCACAGTGCTAGACACCGTCATATGTAATTGTACAAATTATTCATTGCGCTGGTCACTGTCATGTATAACTGTACATACATAATTCATTGTCCTACTCACTGACATGTAACAGTACCTATATAATTAATTGTGATCATTATTCTATCATATAACAATGCATGTATAACTCATGGTGCTGGACACTGTCATATTTAACCTTATATGATATTATTTGTGTTGGTCACTGTCATATATAACTGTACATACATAATTAATTGTCCTACTCACCAACATGTAACTGTACCATATAATTCATTGTGATCATCATTCTCACATATAACAATGCATTTATAACTCACAGTGCTGGTCACTGTCATATGTTACTGTACATATTATTCATTGTGTTAGTCACTGTCATATGTAACTGTATGTACATACTTCAATGTCCTACTCACTGACATGTAACTGTACCTATATCATTTATTGTGCTCATCATTCTCACATATGACAATGCATATATAACTCACAGTGCTGGACACTGTCACATGTATTTGTCCATATTATGCATTGCAGTTGTTACTGTCATGTGTAACTGTACATACGTAATTCATTGTCCTACTCACTGACATGCACCTGTACCATATATATCATTCTGATCATCATTTTCACATATAACAATGCATATATAACTCACTGTGCTAGACACTGTAATTTCTAACTGTACATATTATTCATTGTGTTGGTCACTGTCGTGTGTAACTGTACATACATAATTCATTGTCCTACTCACTGACATGTAACTGTACCTATATAATTCATTGTAGTTATCAATCTCACATATAACAATGCATATATAACTCACAGTGCCGGAC
This sequence comes from Protopterus annectens, assembly GCF_019279795.1. Classification (NCBI taxonomy): domain Eukaryota; kingdom Metazoa; phylum Chordata; order Ceratodontiformes; family Protopteridae; genus Protopterus; species Protopterus annectens. Next base: position 1,116,905,318 of record NC_056735.1, read on the forward strand.
ACTGTCATATGTAACTGTACATATTATTCATTGTGTTGGTCACTGTCATGTGTAACTGTACATACATAATTCATTGTCCTACTCACTGACATGTAACTGTACCACATAATTAATTGTGCTCATCATTCTCACATATAACAATGCATATATAATTCACAGTGCTAGACACCGTCATATGTAACTGTACATATTATTCATTGTGTTGGTCACTGTCATGTATAACTGCACATATATAATTCATTGTTCTACTCACCTACATGTAACTGTACCATATAATTAATTGTGCTCATCATTCTCACATATATCAATGTATATATATCTCACAGTGCTGGACACTGTCATATGTAACTGTACATATTATCCATTGTGTCGGTCACTGTCATGTGTAACTGTACTTACATAATTCATTGTCCTACTCACTGGCATGTAACTGTACCATATAATTCATTGTGTTGATCACTTTCATATGTAACTGCACATACATTATTAATTGTGCTAGTCACTGTCATGTGTAACTGTACATATTTAATTCATTGTGTTGGTCAATGTCATGTGTAACTGTACATACATAATTTATTGCCCTACTCACCAACATGTAACTGTACCATATAATTCATTGTGATCATCATTCTCACATATAACAATGCATATATAACTCACAGTGCTGGTCACTGTCATATGTTACTGTACATATTATTCATTGTGTTAGTCACTGTCATATGTAACTGTATGTACATACTTCAATGTCCTACTCACTGACATGTAATTGTACCTATATAATTCATTGTGGTTATCAATCTCACATATAACAATGCATATATAACTCACAGTGCTGGACACTGTCATATGTAACTGTACATATTATCCATTGTGTCAGTCACTGTCATGTGTACTTACATAATTCATTGTCCTACTCACTGGCATGTAACTGTACCATATAATTCATTGTGTTGATCACTTTCATATGTAACTGCACATACATTATTAATTGTGCTAGTCACTGTCATGTGTAACTGTACATATTTAATTCATTGTGTTGGTCAATGTCATGTGTAACTGTACATACATAATTTATTGCTCTACTCACCAACATGTAACTGTACCATATAATTCATTGTGATCATCATTCTCACATATAACAATGCATATATGACTCACAGTGCTGGTCACTGTCATATGTTACTGTACATATTATTCATTGTGTTAGTCACTGTCATATGTAACTGTATGTACATACTTCAATGTCCTACTCACTGACATATAATTGTACCTATATAATTCATTGTGCTCATCATTCTCACATATAACAATGCATATATATCTCATAGTGCTGGTCACTGTCATATGTTACTGTACATATTATTCATTGTGTTGGTCACTGTCATGTGTAACTGTATGTACATACTTCAATGTCCTACTCACTGACATGTAACTGTACCTATATAATTAATTGTAACCATCATTCTCACATATAACACTGCATATATAACTCACAGTGCTGGACACTGTCACATGTATTTGTCCATATTATGCATTGTGGTTGTTACTGTCATGTATAACTGTACATACATAATTCATTGTTCTACTCACTAACATGTCACTGTACCTATATAATTCATTGTGATCTTCATTCTCACATATAACAACGCATATATAACGCACTGTGCTGGACACTGCCATATTTGACTGTACATATTATTCATTGTATTGGTCACTGTCGTGTGTAACTGTACATACATATTTCAGTGTCCTACTCACTGACATGTAACTGTACCTATATAATTCACTGTGCTCAACATTCTCACATATAACAATGCATATATAACTCACTGTGCTAGAACCTGTCATATGTAACTGTACATAGTATTCATTGTGTTGGTCACTGTCATGTGTAACTGTACATACATAATTCATTGTCCTACTCACTGACATGTAACTGTACCTATATAATTCATTGTGCTCAACATTCTCACATATAACAATGTATATATAACTCACAGTGCTGGAGACTGTAATACGTAACTGTACATATTCATTGTGTTGGTCACTGTCATGTGTAACTGTACATATTATTCATTGTGTTGGTCACTGTCATGTCTAACTGTACATACATAATTCATTGTCCTACTCACTGACATGTAACTGCACCTATATAATTTCTTTTGCTCATAATTCTCAGATATAACGCATCATATATAACTCACAATGCTGGACGCTGTCATATGTAATTATGCATATTATTCATTGTGTTGGTTACTGTCGTGTAACTGTACATACTTAATTCATTGTCCTACTCACTGTCATGTAAGTGTACCTATATAATTAAATGTGCTCATCATTCTCATATATAACAATGCATATATAACTCGTGATCCTGGACACTGTCATATGTAACTGTACATATTATTCCTTGTGTTGGTCACTGTCATGTGTAGCTTTACATAACATAATTCATGGTCCTACTTACTGACATGTAACTTTTCCTATATAATTCATTGTGCTCATCATTCTCACATATAACAATGCATATATAACTCATAGTGCTGGTCACTTTCATATGTAACTGTACATAGTATTCATTGTTTTGGTCACTGTCATGTGTAACTGTACATACATAATTCATTGCCCTACTCACTGACATGTAACTGTGCCTATATAATTAATTGTGCTCATCATTCTCACATATAACAATGCATATATGTGAGATGACTGAATGTATGTACAGTTACACATGACAGTGGGAAATAATTGTCCCAGGATAGGGCTCTGCCTCGTGTCTGCCAACAGCTTGCCACCATCTAGAATTCCATAGTTACCTCCGCTTGCCTTCACTCCCTTGCCCGCTTTTCATTTACCTTAAGAAATACTTTGAAGTAATAGCTATCTATGGCCACTAGGTAACAGTACTACACTTTCTAATTTTTTTCCCTTAATGGAAATCCTTAGCACACTGAAACAGTTCCAATTCACTTTCTGTTAAGTATTCCATGCAGTGTTACATTTGCCTCCCAGTGGATTTCATCCTATCTCTGCATCTCACACCTAATAAAAACAAACCTTTATGCCTAACATAATATCTGACTTAGTTTTCATATCCTACAAATAGTATAACTAGAAATATATACTTAAACCTTCATGCCTTTCCCAACCTTGTCCCATCTACTCCTGGAAGTTTTTAGGATCCCCCAAAAGTTAAGTCCTTTTCTGAACTGTTTAAACACCCTCAAGGTTACATAGTTCTACTTCTTATACATCCTACAATTTCTCTTCTCTCTGGGATAGCTTACCTGACCCTGGGATTAATCCCAAATGAGCTGACTGATTATTTTTTTTTGGCTTTCCTTCTCCTTTGCTCTACCCGCTCCATTCGCCCTGTGAGCTCACTCCACTCCCCTACCCTACCCCCAATTCCCACCCAACTCCAGGGGTCCTAGCCTTATAGCACAATAATCCAACCTCCTTCTAAATCCACCAATAGACCGCTCCACCTTATTACATAATTAATGGTTCTGCCCACAGTTTAATACTACAATCCCTTCCTCTCTGTCAGTTAATCCACCCTGTTAACCCCCCCATTTCCTCTCTCAACTATCACCTACTTCTAGAACCATACTTTCCCTTGCTATGCATAAACCAGGCATTCTTAAATATCTTCACCTACTTTCTACTTTCATATTCCTAAACACTCTTCTTGTTTCATACACCCTCACTCTCTATAAAATAAGAAACTTAACTGAATCTAAGCTAATAGTAAAGCAAACTACTCCTCAATCTGCATATGCCCCACAAACACACAGCAATATAACATCTTCATCTTCCTACCTCATACCTCATTTCCATAGAACTACACATATCAAGTTTTTCCAAAACAAGAAACTTTACCCAATTTCCTCCAAACTTTCCAAATTCTTACACAGTCACCAGCGGCTACTACTCCTGTATGGCGACATTCACCCTAACCCAGGCCCAAACAACTACCTGCCTAGAATCCCTCCACAAGACCAAGCAAAATTCTGTAAATCCTACCACCACACCCAGCTCTCTCCATATAGCCCACCTAAATATTCACAGTCTAAACAATAAAATTACCCAACTTCATACCCTACTAGATCTACATTCCTTTGATATCTTATGCTTAACTGAAACCTGGCTTAAACCAGGAACTACGGATAATGATATAATCCTACCTGGGTTTAACATCATCAGACTTGACCGTCCAATCAAAAAGGGTGGTGGTGTAGCAATACTCTATAAAACTGAATTACTGGTTACCCAACTAGATACCAAACCACCCTCACCAAGTAATAGCGAAATATTAATCACTAAGCTACAGCTTAACACAAATAAATCAATTTACATAATCTGCTGTTATATCCCCCCCAGACAATAATATTAATACCCTTGAAAATATACTGAGCTGGCTCTCCACTTCCTTCCCTCAGGAAACTATTCTCCTAGGAGACTTTAATATCGATTGGAATTGTTGCATCTCTCCATAACCAACCTCTCACATAAACCTTTATGGCTTCAATCAAACCATTACCTCCCCTACTAGAATAAATAAATCTAGCTTCAAACAGAGCACCCTTGACTGGATTCTAGTCAATAGTAACCCCCAGGCTTATACCACTGGCATACTACCTGATGATGTCAGCGACCACTTACCCACTTATATTACCAGACAAAAAAACGCTATCCCCAACCATACAATTTTCAGAACAACCAGGAGCAAAAAATATTTCAACCAAACAAACTTCCAAATAGAGCTCAAAGCTTGCAATTGGTATCCCCTAAAATACTTACTTCCTGAGGAGGCAGTTTCCTACTTCAGCAATAAATTCCTTCAAATCCATAACCACCATGCCCACGCTCGGTCAATTAAAACCAGAGCAAAGCCTGGTCCTTGGCTAACCAAAGAGACCAAGCAAAAAATTATACAGATAAATAAAACATGGACCAAATGGTGTATCACTAAAAACATGTTTGGCCACCAAACCTTTAAACAGCTTAGAAATGAAACAAAGAAATTAATACTCCTAGACAAGAAAAATTATTACTTGAAATTCCAACACACTCAACACCAAAACCCACAGAAATTCTGGTCAGGTTTCAACAAATTACTACATCCATGTAATTCTAAAACACGCATTCCTTCTAACCTCACTCAGAGTACACCCAACCAAATTGCTGACACTTTCAGCAATTTTTTTTCTGAGACTGTCACATCCCTAGCCAAGACATTGTCACCTGGTGCCACCCAGGAACCTTACTCCCTGACCAATAAACCCCCCACTTTCAAATTGCAATCAGTCCCAACATATCTCATCCACACCCTACTTATGAAACTTAAACCATGTACACCCTCAGCTGACCTCCTCCCAGCTGAGTATCTGCAAATTGCAGCTGGAGTACTTGCCTATCCTGTCTCCATTTTAATAAATCAAACCATAACTGAAAGCTTTATCCCATCCCTCTGGAAAGTCTCTCATATCCTTCCTCTTCATAAGGGGGGGGTAACTCTAATGAACTCTCTAACTTCCGTCCCATAGCCCTACTTTCTCTATTAGCTAAAATCATGGAAAGATGCGTCCATTGGCAATTGCTCAACCATCTTCTCCAAAACAATCTTCTAGCAGACTGCCAACACGGTTTTAGACCTTATCACAGCACAACTACTGCACTCATCATTCACAGACCATATTAATAAAAATTGTAATAACAACTTGCTGTCCTCAGCTCTTTTTAGACCTCTCTAAGGCCTTTGATATGGTTAACCATAAACTCTTACTAAACATCCTTAAATCGCTGGCATTAGACTCCCAGGCAATCCAGTGATTTAATTCCTACTTAGAAAATAGACAGCAAGCAGTTCTTTAGGACAATCACATATCCTCTCAGCTTCCCATTAAAGTTGGAGTCCCTCAAGGTTCCATCTTGGACCACTCCTCTTCTCTGTATTTATTAATGATCTAAATATGTCCCTTTCACAAACCACCTGCATTCAATATGCTGATGGCTCAACACTAAGTTCAGCACCATCCCCAGCTGAGCCACAGACTACTACCCAAAAAGTATTTACAGAAGCTGAAAACTGGTTCTATCAATACTGTCTCCTACATAACCCCCCCCCCAAAAAACTTAATTATTACTATTTACACCTACACAGAAATCCTCTACTTTTGACTTCAATATAACATCTAACAATGGCATAATAATATCCCCTGACCCTACCAGCAAACTTCTAAGTGTCACAATAGATCATAATCTTAACTTTGATTCTCATATTAACTTAACCATCAAGTCAGTCAATAGAAAACTTGGATCTCTATATAGGCTTAAACCCTTCCTCACTGCTTCAGCTAGAGCTACCATCACACAGACGCACCTGCTCTCTACCCTTCTGTATGCCTCACCTATTTTTACAAACTTATCTAAATCTAATTTCAATAAACTAGCAACTTCATACAACAACATTGCCAGATTTTCCACAGTAGCCCCTTATTGTACCCACCATTGCATAAATCTTAAACAACTTGGTTGGCTGGAATTACAAAATCAACTGCTGCTACAGCAACTTAGCATCACCCATAAAATCTTCTATCACCCTATGAATACTACCATACTCTGCACTCTTATTAGCCCTTATAAAAACCTCTCTTCCTTATGCTCAGCCACCAAGCTCCTAGCAGTCTCCCATAAATCCCACAACAAAGCTGGGGACTGTTTGTTCTCCAACTCGATTGGACCTATTTGGAACAAGCTTCCAAGCAAATTTACAGCACTTACCTCTACACTCACTTTCAAGAAGCATCTAAAAAACCTTCCTTAATTCCCAGTGGCTCTGCCCTTGTATTAACCCTGACTGAAACTTTTATTGTCTCCGGTCTCACACCTGTTCTTTTGACTTTAACTACTACCATTTCCACTGTTCTACAGGGATAAAAAAAAATTATCAATGTTAGTCCCTCTATGTATTTCACTTAACATGTTCTGTCTTGTGATATCAGTGATACATATGTTTTCTCTCGCTTTTTAGCAATACCTTTGTTTAGCAATTTTTCCACCTGATGGATTTTTGTTGGCTGTTCTGCTAGCATTGTTTCTGTACTGCTTTTTTTCTTACAATTTTTTATGATTCCGTTAGTGGAGCATTTCTCCCCGGGCCTCCACTGAAAATGGACATGTATCCAGCCAGATTAGCCCGGTCAACAAATGTAAAATAAATAAATAATATATATATATATATATATATATATATATATATATATATATATATATATATATATATATATATATATATATAAAACTCACAGTGCTGGACACTGTCAAATGTACCTGTCCATATTACTCATTGTGTTGGTCACTGTCATGTGTAACTGTACATACATAATTCATGGTCCTACTGACTGACATGTAACTGTACCTATATAATTCATTGTGATCATCATTCTTACATATAACAATGCATAAATAACTCATACTGCTGGTCGCTGTCACATGTAACTGTACATATTATTCATTGTGTTGGTCAATGTCATGTGTAACTGTACACACATAATTCATTGTCCTATTCAGTGGCATGTAACTGTACCTATATAATTCATTGTGCTCATCATTCACACCTATAACAATGCATATATAATTCACAGTGCTGGACACTGTCATATGCAGTGGCGGCTTGTGATAACAGACTGCAGGACTGCAGCCCCCCTGCTGTGTACCACAATGGTACAATCCAATAACTTCAGTAACTTCTCATAGCAAGTTAATCTGGACTGCTGCCTTGCCAGTCTGGGTTGAAGAAGAAGGCAGCAGACTGCTGATTCCCCAGAAGTCTATGCGGTTCTAACTGCACAGACTGGAAGGTAATCGGGCTGCAAGGTCAGCAGTCTTGGAATGGAATGTTCACAAACAGGAAACCGGAAGTGTACATTCCAGCATGCACAGATGAGAAGAGCCAGCTTTGGATTTCTTTTGCTGACAAGAAAGCCGTTTGGAGTTTAGTGCAGCTTTGGATTTTATTTTGCTGCCGAGAAAGCCATTACTTTGAAGCTTGGATGTAGGGATTGTGTGTGTGCCGAGAAAACTGTTTGGAGCTTTATTTTGCTGTTGGCAGGTAGGGACTTTAAGAAAGTCATTACTTTGCTGCTGCTGAGAAAGCCATGCTTTTGGATGTTATGTTGCAAGTTTATTTTACTGCAGAGAAAGCCATTCAGAGTTTTATTTTGCTGCTGGCAGGTAGGGACTGTAAGAAAGCTGTTACTTTGCTGCTGCCGAGAAAAACATGCTTTTGGGTGTTATATTGCATGTTCATTATGTGTATGTAATGCCCCAGTCAATTCATACTGGTGGCTACAGGTAGAACTCAGGATAGGATACTTGCTGGTTAGAGAATACCTCAGGCTTGAACCCTGTACCCTGGTTCAGGTAACAAGAACCTGAATTCCCTACCCATCACCATCTGTGAAACGTCTGCAGATGTTTGCCTCATATTGTGTTCTGTTCTGTTCATCATAAAATCTGTGATTTCTGAATTTGTAATTCCTTAGATAGTTGGTGGTGCAGTGATGGCATTGTTGCCTCTCAACTAGAGGTTCTCTAGTTTGATTCTTGGCTGGGGTGCCTTCTGTATGGACTCTGCATGTCCTCTCTGTGTTTGTGTCTAGGTTTTCTCTGGAGTCTTCCCATGTTACAAAGACATGTGTCTGCAGTATTTCTCCCTGGGCCTTTGCTGAAAATTGGCTTTTGTTCCAAGTCAGACTTTCCTGGTCAACAAATGTTAAATAAAATTAACAGGCATTTGAATTTCAGGCATCATATTCTTCAGAAAGTACATAGTAACAGAAAACCTTTTATTCTAGCAATTTTCTAAGTTTATAAGATGAATATTTGAAATTTGCCATTTTTGGGGGCTGTATTCCCACATTATTGATTTTGTCCAGGTGTTTTGTGCTAAGAGGTTAACAGCTATGGTGAGAACTGAATTCACTAAAGGGTAGCTATCTAAGTTTCAGTCTTCCTCTCTTTCATAAAACAGCTGATTTGACATAGTGGTATGTTGCTCTGACTGTTTTGCACAGGGTCCTGGCTTCAAGACTTGGCAGTGAAATGTATGGTGGTAACACAGTATTTTATATTAGCAACTTTCCAAGATTATACAAGCAATGTTTAAAATGTGTCCATGGTTTTTGTCCCTCCGCAATAAATTTTGGCTTTTTACACATTTCTTGTGCTGCAAAGTTGAGAGATACAGTTGAGTGTCGAGTAGATTTTACAAGGAGCTAAGAGCTGCAGGGGAACAGAAGTTTAGTTGTGCTTATGCTAAGTCCGTTTGCATTGTTAATAGCACAACAGGTAGTCTACTTGCTTTTGATGCAGACGGCTGTGGGTTCTACTCCCACAGGGGGTGGGTGCTGCCATACTGAGAATGTCCTCTTTGGTGAAGGTACAGCCACTTTATTTGTAGATGAAACAATGAAATATAAAGTTGTTTGCTAGCAGCAATCTCTTCATTAGTTACAGATATCTTTAATATGGAATTTTTTGGATGACTTTTACTTCTGCAGAGATTGTGCATATTTACTGATACTGGTGGATTATAGAAGTTTGAGTAGACTTTTATGATGGAAATTTTCTCAGTTGGGCAGTTTTGTCATTACTGGTGCATGCATTTTGTTTAATTCTTTACTGGAAAAAAAAATTCAAAACAATAAATTTAAAACACCCTCTAACAATTGTACTGTATTATACAAGGAATATAATTAAAACAATCAGGAAGATGTATCAGACAACACATGTATGTCTTGTGTGCAAGGAGGCATATCATTTGAAAACAGACCAAAGTTAATCTTTGTACTAGCCAAATGTATTTTCTTTGAATGTGGATTTCAATGCTGTTTCAATGAATGTGAGTTTCAAGGGCAGAGAAATGTTAATGCTAAATCTGTTTTCATTGTGAAACTGCATTGCATTGTTTAGCAGATGTCTTAGTGTTTGTGCTGTAAAATGCAAAATAAAACTTTCAAATGAAATCCAAATCATCATAGAAGTAAAGCAGTATGCACATTAGTGTTTATGGTAAATGGGAAATAGCCAAGTAATGGATCATTGGAATGGCTGCAGGGGGGAGGCTCCATTCAACCATGATTTTGTGAGGGGGAAGGGCGGCAAACTCAAAGACAGCTCTGGCTGAACTATACCTCTCAACTGTCCAGAGTTTTGCAGAATTAATAGATGTTTGCTTCTTATTTTTGGTTTGTTCCTCATAAAATTAGTGATTTTCTGGCAAATCATTTAGGAATTAAGTCACTAAATAATGACAGACATTGAGTTTCAGACTTCATAACCTTCAGAAAAATGCATGCTAAAGCAAGACCTGTTATTCCATCAACTAAGTTTATACAAGAGCAATATTTAGTACTGTTTGTATGTTTCCCCAATATATTTGGCCTTGGTCAGATTTCCAGGTTGAGAGGTACATGCAAATAAATTGCTTTATAAAATTAGGCATATCAAAACCTCTCAAATCTCCCCAATTTTGGCTCAAAATGTTGCTCTCCCTCTAATAATCCCTCCACAAAATGGCAATTTTGGAAGAAAACATGGAGGGTTTATAATTAATAAATAACTGTAATAATCAGAGTTATATATTATTTTTATTTCAGAAATGCATGTAGATTTGTTTATTTTGTCAGCTGTTCAAGTTAACAGTACAAATATTAAAAAGTGTCCTTTCTTTGACAGGTTCGCAGCTGTATTGTGTGGCTACTTTATATTTTTGCATCACATTTTTGGTCCATTTTTCATAAAATTGTGGTTTTGCAAATTAGGGGTAAATCATTAAAGACTGAAGTTAGAAAATAATGACAGACATTTGAGTTTCAGTTTCAGGAAGGGTAAATGTGGCAGCACTTTACAGTAAACAGGTATAAACAGCAGTAATAACCTGTATCAAAAAGGTTAATTATATTGACTAGTGTATTACAATATAGATAAACAGGCTATGTCTTAACTTTGTAGAGAATTGCAGACAAAATGCATTGTGTGAGAACAATAATTACAGTATCCAATGTATGACAGCAGTAAATTCTGTATTCAATGTTTGGCCAAACACTGCTTTAAATTACTAAACCAAGTCTTGTGTTATCCAGCGAATTATTGTCAGAATTAGTCAACCCTTGTGTAAAATGCTAAGGAAACCCTTGCACTGCCAATGGGTATTGCAGACAGATTCACGTGGCAACTGTTATGTGAGTTGAATAAGCCACTGTGTAAATACACTGTAATAACATGCACCAGAAAAGCTAATTCCACAAATGGTTTACCGATTACATGGGTTATTTTCAGTAAATGAGGGTGAAAACTGCTACAATATTAGATAAATGTAGGACAAAAACTACAATATTAGATAACAAATATATATATATATATATATATATCTATAAAACCACATCATCAATATTAAGGATAAGAATATTAGGCCAATCACTACTGTTTCAACAGTAGAAATTAAAGTATTTAGATTAAAATTCAATCTTTATTTAGTATTAAGCTGTCTTGCCAAACATTGCTTGGGAAAGTTCACTAGGTCACTAGGTTTGGTATTATTCTGCGTAGTCCATAACATACAACTGAACAATGTATAGTAAGCTGTGGAAACAGTTTATTATCAAGCATATTACAGGCAGGCCTGTGAGAGCAGTGACAGACTGGGACATACTAGCTGTGGTGTAACTCAATGCAACTATACAGCTAGACTATGCAGAACCTATCTTTTACTGATTACAAAGTCAACTTCAGTAACTTAAAAATACAGTAGCTGCAATATTGCAATGTTTTTAGCTCAAACCAGTGGTTAGTCTTTCAACTTTCGTCTGTTACATGTAAAGGAACTGGCAAAACTATAGAAACATGTTCTAACACAATATGAACAAAGTCTACAGGAAGCGAGTGGCTGAAACAACTTAAGTCAATATAGTTTGACTAACATACCCAAGATAGGCAGGTTTCATTCAGTACTTACATAGCACACAGCACGGAGGGGACCCCAAGCACAAGGGAGCAAATAGTTCAGGGTAATTTAAAAATGGTGTCTGTGTATATCGGAGTGATAAGTAGACTCCGTAGGCTGACTAAGGGAGGGGAAAGGCAATATTAGGATGATGCAAGCAGGTATATGGCTCGAATGTTAACCCTTGAGCCAGAGCAGTTAGCATCACCTAAGAAAACAACCTCCAACAAGGTAGTTTACTAAGGTCAATAGAAGATTTTTAAGCTACAGTGCAGAAGTTTGAAGGGGGCCTTGTAGCAAGTGGCTTTTGTGTCACGCTTGCTACTATGTACCTTTATGCATTTAGGACAGAAACTTATTTACCAGTACAATATTAATTAAGTCTTGGAAGATACACTGGTGACACTTTGTAACAAGTTCCCTTTGGACTGTAACATAGTAGAAATTTCCAGGGTTCTGAGGTTTGTATTGCAGGCATGGGGAGGCATGGGAAGGCATGGAGCTTAGTTATAGCAGGATAATATATTTGGATGTGGGGCAGTTAGTGATCACACAACCTGTTATGAGTATTCATTGCAAATATACAACTCTGTCTTACCTTTCTGTGTTTCTTGGTCATTCAAACTAAAAATATGAAAAATAAACACAGACTGTGAAGAAGAAAAGAAAAACAGCCAAGGCTAATGGTACAGAGGCATGATTTAATAACAGTAAGTGCTTTCATAGGTGCAAATGCTTATTGTTATTAAATTGTGTGTCTGTACCATTAGCCTTGGTCATTTTTCTTCTCTTGGTCATTCATCAGTTATCTGACCAGAACTCAGAGACATGGAGTGCATAAGCCAGTCTCTATCATTTACCTTAAAATGTGTGAGGGCATCAACTAAGAATACTATGATATGCAGTTGCCATCAAATAAATTTCAGGTTGGATGGCACAAACAAGCATAGATTGCTCTTTGGGGAGAAGCAAAGGTGTGATCCTGCTATGGCACATGCAAGGGTGCAGTGTTCTTTCTACGGGGTGGACTCAGGCTGAATTACTGTTATGGCAAAAACAATGATACGTTGCTCATGTTACTCTCCTTCTTTTGCATGCTGCCTGTTTGATCTTGAGAGAGTTGTGAAATCAGAAGCTGCAATGTGTTGCATTACTTTCTAACTTGTCTGTGTTATTTCCTACTACAAACATATGGTGCTAAACTGAGGGCATGCAGTGATTATAAGCTCTTTGGAGAGGTATGAATGTCTGAATCTTTGATGCCTGATGCCTGAGGCCTATTACTTGCTAATGAAAACATACAAGTCAAATAACTCTCTGCTGTCACATGTTAGGTTAATTTGTTACATTTCACAAGCGCCCATCCAATATACCAAAAACGATTGGTATTAAAAGGTCAATTAGTGAGGGCAGCAAGAATGATCACGACAGATGAGAACTTTAAAGAGGAATGTTTGGTCTTAAAGCAAATGTTTTTGAATAGGACTTATTCGCTTATAATGATAGAAGAGCTTTCTAAAGCCACAAGTAGTTATTCAGTTTAACCAACACAGTTCTACGCATAGCTTGGAAACAAATATTGACATAATACATAACCAACCAAAGGATTTTAAGTTGGCATGTATTATGAATTTTTCATCAGACTATGCCCAAATTAAGGAAATAATCATCAATAATTGGTCATTTTTAAATGATGATATGGTGTTAAGCTCAAAATTCAGTTTTATGCCTAAAATTATTTGGAGGAAAGGTATTAGTTTCAAAACCTTGTTTCAAAGACAGAGGACTATCACCCATAGAAGTATAGGTATGTCACAATGTGGATCTTGCTCTTACTGCCACAGTATAGATGTGGGTAGTAAAATAGATATTAATTGTTTCCAGATTAATTTAAAAGGGAAATTTAACTGTAATACTCGGGGGGGTAGTATATGTTGCAAAATGCCAAGTATGTCCTTCTTTTTATATAGGAAAAACAGAGCTGAGGTTCAGGGATAGAATATCTGAACATTTGAGAAGTATAGCTCAGAAAAAAAGAGGACAATGTATTAGCGAAACATATGGTGGACCATCCTGATCACAAGTTTAAATTCAAAATCATTCATCAGATTATACAAGATGAAAGAGGAGGGCCCTATGGGTTATTGTTAGAGAAAATGGAATTATTTTGGCAAATTAGATTAAATGCACATATGTACCCAGGTTTGAATGATAAATGCTCGATCATGTGTTTACTAAAATTGAGAAGTTTAGAAAGATAACACACAATGTAGAGCATTTGATGTTATTTGGCAGTAACTGTTCTATGAAAAATTATTTTTTACATCTATTTGTATAAAATATAATTTGCATAAAATATAATTTGTTAAAATATAATATTGGAAAAGATATATATTTTTTAATGTATGTATACATTTTCATATATTTCTATAAACTGATGTTTTTCAAATCTGTATATACATTTCATTTATATAAGGTATTGTATGAACATTTTTGTTTGATATATATATATATATATATATATATATATATATATATATATGGTTTTAACATAAAGTACAATACATAATAATGGTATAGGTTTATTTATATTCATTCATATATTCATATATTTATATATTGAGACCAGTTATTTAAATTTCAAAAAATATATATTCAATAGGCAAAACATTTAATAAACACTAAAAACAAGTAAAGCATAGAAAAAGATTGGTGGTAGGTCTATTAATTTTCGGAAGAATGAAGTGAGGTACGAGATATTTATCTGAGGAGGTGTAGTAATGCTTCATTAATGAATTTTATATTATACGTATCAACTTCACTTCCTAGAAAAATCTTCCTTGGTTTTTGAATTAAAGCTGTATGATTTCTATGAGACCAATAGAATTAGTTAAATATTCAGACTGGCATGAACGTCGATGACTGTACAGTTTTCAGTGATGTAATTAGGTATAATTTATGTTTATGTTTACTTTATGTCAGTGTATGTCTTCTATAAGAAGCTGCATTCATAATATAAAGAAGAGACACATTTTTTAAGAAAAGTTGTTTTTTAAGGAAAGTTGCATGTTCAATAAAAACTGAAATTTTAATTGTTAATGAATGTACACCGAGAGAGAATGAATGTGAAATAATGTGTGAACAATTTTTAGTATTCAAAAATAGTATTGACATTCAGGTACGTTTCTTTAAATTTTAATGATATATCAGTATTCAAATTTGGGCGCAAAAAGTATAAATACAAGTCTCTGAAGTTACAGTGGTTTATTTCTGAAGAAGTCCTACATTTAGGTGGGATGAAAAATGTGTTCTTATTTTAGCATTTAAAATAAAACTGGCAGTTTTCAAAGTTTGTCTTGTGGCGCTTTTTCAGCGGTTTCATTAATTTGTGTACAAATCTCCCACATTTTACTTGCTTAATGTACCAAGTGATGACATACAAAGACATATCATAATATTAGTATGCAATATGATACATGTTCAGGACTTATCTTGTAAATGCATCAGTTGCCACAGTGTTAGTTCAATCTAAAGAATGCAAGTCCTGAAGTCCAAGGTAGAAAACGTAGAGAATTTTATATAAAATTGAAGCACTTTTCGTCACCATAAATACAGTAACTTCCTCAGAAATTATGTTACAACATACAGGTCTTGTATATTGTAACATAATTTCTGAGGAAGTTACTGTTATTTCACAGACTAGAATGGACTGTTCTTCTGGGGGGGAGGTGGCACAGTTGAGTTACTGTTATGTCACAGACTGGAATGGACTGTCCTTCTAGGGGGGTGGCACAGTTGACTTCCTGCCATGGCACGTACAAGGATGTGCTGCTCTTGCTACTCTCCTTATTGTGCATCCTGCCTGTTGTTAGTATTTCACAGCTGTAGAGTGTTTTATGTTTTTACAGTGGGTACTACTGACTGGCTACCTGTACTGTTTTATCTGGAAACAGTTACTTTGTAATTATGTGATAGTTAACATGTATTATTATTATGTTGTCTGTTAGGACACAAAATGTTAATGAGGCATAGATCCCCTTAGTAAAGTGGAAAACAACATTATTGTTGACACTGTCCATCAACATGGGGCATTTCTGCTGGGAAGGGGTCAGCCCAATATGCAAGAAAGGCTATGAGTATGGCAGCAGATTATTGTCAGCATCAATTCTGTGGGTGACCACAGCTGGTCATATGAATAGGTGTACCACAGGGCCACTGACATGATAACCTCTGCATAGAGGCAAGCAGCTGCTGTTGCCTGAGACCAAAGGGTAATCCAGGAAGGACCTGCCACAGAACTACCTTTTACCCCCCCCAGTGAAGAGTGCCTGGTGAATACCCTCCAACATAAGAGCTCACAGCAGAGTAGACCACAGCATGTCCTTGACATGGGCGCCATACCTTCTGAGTCCCAGGAGGAACTTCCAGGTAGCTTTAGTATATGACCAGTTGAATACTCTTGTATAGCAAAACAATTTAAATAAAAGTTACTTCTGTGTTACCTGTATTTGTTGGGAGGTTGAAGATTGCTACAGTGATAAGCTCTGTTTGAAGTTGTCAGCCACATCCTTGTTGAAAGTACAGTTAATGCAGATATAGAACAGTACATGTAGTACCTCACTTTGTACTGTTAAATATGATGATGTTGCCCTTACCTCTTGCCTAACTTTTTAAGGACTACCAGGAATCCAGTGATGTATGGCTCTTGTAGATGGTAAACCAAATAAATGTATGTCAGTACTGCAGATCAATTTAAAGAAATATCACACTGTGCCATGTTATGCTTGTTGTGCGCATTGTTGCGCCGCCTGTAATAATGGCAGCACTGCCACACTGAGCCATGTTATGCTTGTTGTGCACATTGTTGTGCCACCTGTAATAATGGCAGCACTGCCACACTGAGCCATGTTATGCTTGTTGTGCGCATTGTTGTGCCGCCTGTAATAATGGCAGCACTGTTAGCTGTTGCATATATTGCACCATACTATTGCAGGTATTAATGTATGCCTGTGTTTCTTCTATTTTATCACATGTGATCATGACAGTGGGAGTGTGGGCCCTATGCCACCCTATGTCAGTGACTCATCAGACACTGGTGATGATGGTGGTGAAACTGAGGCACAGTTGAGGGTACAGAGGTTGGATCTGACACAGAGGTTGACATCCAACCACCATCTTCAATTTCTCCAGACACAGTTAGTAGGCCTATGCCTTCCGAGTCCACTGAGCACACAGATACTGGACAGGTGGAGGTGAGGACATTGATCAGGGACGTATGGCTACTGTCCCTGTTGAGCCTAGCCATAACCAAAGTGTAGATGAGGTGCCATGCAGGAGGATTGATAGGTGTGCTCAGAGGGGGGTCTGCTGTCCCTCGCTCACCTGGTGCAGGTGTCCCTTCCCTTGTCATTCAGTATATATTTAGGGTCATGATGAAGGCACAGGCACACTCAGAAATGTGCTCAAGAAAAATGCTCAGGATTGTAGATGTGGTGTAGGCTAACATGCATGACTGCCTCCTCCATGTTACCAATTCACTGAATAGATTGAATGACACTTTGGAATGAGGGATGTCTGTGATGGACCAAGGGCTGTCTGTTATGGAACAAATAGCATCTATGATGGAACCTATGCTGGGAGGGGAACAGCATCCTCATGGGTGTAGGTCAGCCACAACATCTTCTGATAGCCAGTGTGGCCATGCCCAGTAATGCTCACATGGTGGCAGTACTTCTACTGGTCTGTCGGTAAATGTGCTGTCCACACCAAGACATGGCAGGCCATGCCATCATGGTCTTGGGCTTTTCTGTCAAGGGAGCACATCCGGCAGACATCAGTCACATTCACGTAGCAGCACTGCATCTGACCTTGGGCATGGAGGTGCCAGTGAAACTCCTGGCAGAAACAGTTCTCATGGATAGGGGAACAATGACAAACTGGCAACTCTAGCATGCACGGCTCACACCTGTCTGACATACCAAGATGTAGAGCTAGCACTGAACGTAGCTGTGTTCATGCAGACTTTCACACACCCCTATCACATGTTCATGCAGACTTTCACACACCCCTGTCACATGTTCATGCAGACTTTCACACACCCCTGTCACATAGGGAACACACATGACAGTTACTTGTTCGGCCTGCCTGCCTCTTTTTCCTACTCACACTCGGGCACTGACCTTTTGTGTCAGATAAGGCCTCCTGCCCTCCCACACCTTGTGCAAGTGATAACTGTGCCATATCCCTGTTTTCTCTCTTTTGGATTCAGACATATAAAAGCTTTGTGCCTGATGCACAAGGTGCATAGCAACATTAGTGCCTAGTATAGATGTATTTGTGTTGTTGAACTGATAATTGTGCCTGTCACTTATACTTGCCTTGCCAGGTTATACAGTAGGTAGTATCATCATGTCAGTATTGTCTAGTGTAGTTTCTTGTAAAGGTTGTGAAGTCAGGAACTGCAATGTGCCTCATTAGTTTCTAACGTTTCTTTTAATGATTTTTCAGTACATACGCATGGTGCACATCACAAGACAGGCCATCACATTCAGATCTCAGGATTGTATGACAGCACTGTAGTCAAACTCATCAGAACAGTAATATGGTATAATACTCTCTTTTGCATGAACCTCACTAGACACATGCAGCAGCTGGACAGACCACAGGCCTTTCTCATCAACATAACATAAGGCCTACTAACCATGCCATGATGTATGTGGATAGATTAAAAGACATGTCATTGTAATCTGTCTGGTGTTGGATTATATTGTAACTGTTATTCTAAGCCTCTTAGATTTGGTTTAAACACTTGAGCTTCAGGTCCACTGTTTTACATGAAGAAAATTTGTTGTCTACACTTTTGTGGGAGGAGAGGGTAGCCTCTGCCCTTCTCAGCTGGGAATTGCTGGTTGAAGACTTGTGCCTGTTGTTCTAAGTGTCTGCTCTGGTTTAAGTACTTGGGCTTCAAACCAGTTATTGTACATTAGGAAGGTTTGTGGTCTAGATTCTTTTGGCAGGAGAGTGTAGCCTACACCCTTCTAAGCTGGGAATTGCTTGTGAAGGTTTATTGTGCCAGTTATTCTAAGCATCGTTGGTCTCCTTTAAGCACTTAATTTTCAAATCAGTTATTTCTCACAAGGAAAGGCTGTGGTCTATGCTCCTGTGGGAGCATCCTAATGAATTGCTGCTTTATTTCTGTTTTTTTTTCTTTGCTGTTGTGATTGGTATTTTCTGCACTTTTAATTTCTAGTACTTCTGCATTTTATATGATAGGCTAGATTCAGGCTTGTGAATCTACACTGTTTGGTATAATTTGGGCACTAAAACCAGCCATCTTGCATTAAGTAGGCTCCCTGCACATTTGTGCAAAAGTGTGCAACAAAGGACCCATCTGAGTTGGTGATTGCTGGAGTACGGCTCAGTCTTGGGCTTTCCCTTGGATCGCTTTGTTTAAAATTATTTAAATTTTCTTGTATTTCAGTGACATGTTTGGGCGGGTTTGTAATCAGTTTAATGGAGCTGCTCAGAGATTGCACTGCTGCCCTGCAAGCAACTCAGTTGTGCATTGTGAGGTATTTACACAGTTATCTACCCCTAGCCCTCCATAGAATAGCCACTTTTTGTTAGTCTTACGTTGTGCATTGTGCGATATTAACACAGTTATCTACCCCTAGCCCTCCATAGAATAGCCGCTTTTTGTTAGTCTTACGTTGTGCATTGTGAGGTATTAACACAATTATCTGCCCCTAGCCCTCCATAGAATAGCCACTTTTTGTTAGTCTTACGTTGTGCATTGTGAGAAATGAACACAGTTATTTACCCCTAGCCCTCCATAGAATAGCCGCTTTTTGTTAGTCTTACGTTGTGCATTGTGAGGTATTAACACAGTTATCTACCCCTAGTCCTCCATAGAATAGCCACTTTTTGTTAGTCTTACGTTGTGCATTGTGAGGTATTAACACAGTTATCTACCCCTAGTCCTCCATAGAATAGCCGCTTTTTGTTAGTCTTACGTTGTGCATTGTGAGGTATTAACACAATTATCTACCCCTAGTCCTCCATAGAATAGTCGCTTTTTGTTAGTCTTACAGCAAAACCTGGTCCATCTAGCCCACTCCCCACTAATTACTACAGTATATACTTGCCATGATGGATAGACAGTTTCCCACCATTTCTCCAGCCAGCTTGATTGACATGGGCATCCTGAGGCAATGTAACAATTGCCTTATATATAATGACAGCCAGTAACTTTTAAAACAAAGAAATACTACATGTGAGAGTTGTATCTATACCATGAATTTGGTATCAGATTTCTCACATAATGACAAGCAAGCTATCAAACAGGTTGTCAGCATTTACAGTTCACCTCTTGCACATAACAAGCTCACAGCACATAAACCCACATACGTGGAGGTACTCACTAGAAGCCTACCTACAAATCAGAGACCTCCCAAGCACAAACCTACTGCACACACTGCAGACCCAACAGAATCCACTACACATAATAATGCACACAACAGTGTCTCAGCCTCTAAGGCATAACACCTCAAAACCAAATGTCTTGGTCATACGCGACTCCATAGTGAGACACACAGATGTCCCTCTCACCAGGCTGGAGAAGGAGAAGGTCATTGTCAGCTGCCTGTCAGATGCCAGGATCCAACAGATCATGCCCACATTCAAAGTCTTTTAACAACAAGGACTGTTATGACTTTGTCATAGTCCATGTCGGAGTGAATGACTTGAGGCATATCTTGTTGGACTATATTAAAGGAAACATGACTGAGCTCTCAGATTATGTGTACTAGACAAGTATGTCCCTAGCCCTAAACAGCATTCTACCTTCACCCTGGATGATGCTTCAATATAAACATAAAATTATTGACTTCACCAATTGGCTTAGCTTCTGATGTCAGTACAGAAAGAGCCAGTATCTGTCAACCTGGGAAGATATGGTTGACAGACCATGCTGCTTTGCTAGAGATGGTCTTCACATGTCACCTCTTGGCTTTACATTACCTGCAAAGATACTTGCCTGCCCCATAATGCCTTTTTTAGGCAATGTCTTGACAACAAAATTCTGACAAAAAACACTAGAGACAAATTCAAGTTTATGCTGCTAAATGCAGTTAGTCTAAATCAGAAACTGCGCTCACCAGAAGCACTCCTTGCCTTGGAAGATGTCAATGTCTGTGTATTCACAGAGATATTGTTCAAAGCCACAGAGAATCCCCCAGCCATGCAAGGCTACAATGCTTTCCACATGTTCAGACCTCAAAACAAGCATGAAAGAATCAAAAGGCAGAGGTGTATACATCTTCATTAAAGACAAATACACCTCAAGACT
Organism: Protopterus annectens; assembly: GCF_019279795.1. Lineage (NCBI taxonomy): Eukaryota > Metazoa > Chordata > Ceratodontiformes > Protopteridae > Protopterus > Protopterus annectens. The sequence continues at coordinate 1,116,926,674 of NC_056735.1, forward strand.
GGTCAAACAGTATGACTCACTAGAGCTACTCCAAGTCTAAGTAACTGTAGGTAGAACCCTCTTCCATATCATTGTTAGATACAGGTCCCCCACAATGAACCATGAGAACCACTCTGCCTATCTGGGCCTACTTGAGTCACTCAGTATACAGCCAAACACCTTGGTCATGGGTGATTTCAACTATCCTTCCATCAATTGGGAGTCATATATGAGCACAGACATGCTTGCTCTAAGGTTCCTGGATTTTGTTAATACAAATGCTCTGGAACAGATAGTCTCCACCCTCACAATGGGCTTGAATGTCCTAGACTTAGTACTCACCAACACAGAGGGTCTCTGCATTACCCCCTGTATGTTCCCCTCCCTGGTAAGGTGTGATCATAATTCAGTCTCATTTGAATTAAAAATCATACCTGAACCCCCCTCAAGAGCAAAAACAGATGAAAAAATTATCCAAAGCAAACTATAGCCTCCTACATGATGGCATAAATAGTTTCATACCCCCTGCTGCCACTGTCAACAATGACCCCTATACAGTGGTGTACACAAATGCCCGATATAAACATCTATACAAACGTATAGATTCATCTGTACCTGAATGAATCAAACGAGGTCCTTACAAAAAAAATGCCACCCTGTTGGACATCAAGCATAACTAGGTTATACAACAAGCGGAAGAAACTAATGCCTAAGAACAACAGGAACTATCTCAGCAGAGGAAGGACACCCTCCACAGCTTGAACAAGCAAATTAAATATCTTGTAAAGTCCTCTAAAGCCAATTAAGAATCTGAACTAGCATCCTTATCTAAAGATAATCACAGGACAATCTTTAGCTACATCAGAAATCTAAAAGGGAAGGCCCAGCTTTGTAATGAACTAGTAGTGGATGATATCAATTATATTGACCCTGAGGACATTGCCAACCTGCTAGCAGACAGATTTGTTACAAACTTCATCCCTCTGTCCCCATGAGGCATACCTCAAAGCATACCTGTTACCAGTCTGTACCTAGTATCTCCAAAGAGCAGGTCATAACTGCATTCTCCATGGCCAGAATTACAGTGTTTATAGGACCAGCTATCCCAATCCCAGGCTGCCTACTAAATGGTCAAAAGCATGACCTATAGAAGCGCTTGGCACTGTCTTCAGCCACAGTCTAAGTACTGGCTTTGTCCCAGCAGAGTGGAAAATGGCAACACTAATTCCTTTGCACAAATGGGGGTCCATCAACTGACCCCGGGAACCCTAGACAGAGAAGCCTAACTAGACTCATCTTAAAGGCCATGGAAAGAATCATCATGGACCTTATCAACAAAGATAAAGGTGACCTTCAGACTCTTGACCTGATCCAATTTGCCTTTGTTAAGGGTAGATTGTGTTTTTTAAATCTGCTGGACTACTGCAAGAGTGCCACCAAACTCCTGGATGAGGACTAAACAGTATATACAGCCTGTTTTGAATTAGCCAAATTGTTTGACAGAATCCTCCACTCAGGCATCATTGAGAAATTCGCACAGCTTGGAATTAACTCATGTTACTAAATGAGTAGCTGACTGGCTCATCAACAGAATGCATATAGTCAAAGTTGGGGATTCCACCTCTACCATTAGACTAGTTACCACTGGTGTACCACAAGGATCTGTCCTGGCTCCCCTGCTATTTGGAATCTATTTCTCAGAAGTCCAGGTGAAAATAAATGACCTGTGGCTTACGAAGTTCACAGATGACTGCAAACTGAGTGCAATCATTGAATAGCCCAACAATGTTGACACACTACAAAATGGGCTTACACAGACAAATTATTGGTGCCAAAACGACAGACTTAAACTAAACATAAAAAATGCATTATCATCCCTTTTGGCAAAGGAGAGGTCCCTGCATATTACAACATTAACAGTACCCAACTTAGCTCAAACCCTCTGGTGATAGATTTGGGAACCAGTTTGATAGCAACCTTAATTTCAATTGCCATGTGTCTAGAGTGGTAATGAAAGCCTTCAATGCTACACATCTTGTAAGTAAGGGCATCACTTCCAGAGCTAAGTATGTTATAAATCTCCTGTACTCATCCCTCATCAGAGCACTGACAGGTGCAACATTCCCTTCTGTATTTACCTCATTAGACACTTACAGCAGCTGGAGAGACCTCTCAGGTTTTCCACCAAAAAAATTCAGGAGCTTCAACACGTGACCAACATGGACAGACTGAAGGCCCTGTCACTGAACTCTGTATCTTATAGGCTGTTGAGAGGTGACATGTAAAAAACAGAGTTCACAGGTAAAGGTTGGAAATGTAAAATCCAATGTAGAGAATATAAGCAATCCAACAATCTAGCTACCATACAAAAGGATGTAAAAAATAAAGTTTAATGAGGTAAGTGCTTTCACTACAACTGTAGCTTCATCAGACCACTGATAAAAAGTACGAACAACTATTTAAACAAACAAGGATGTCAAAAAGCATTATCCAAATCAGCATTCACATAAAACTATTTTCATTAGCAGACTTTTCCTGCAAACCTATAATCTGGAGGCAGAAAAAAAATAACTGATATGATGTGGCATCAATAATGAGCATGAAAAGGTGGTCAGACGCTGAACAGAATGTGAAATGCCCCATCACCTGTGTCACATTATTATTTGCCATGTCAGTGCACTCATTAACTGTTCAAATGGCCAGAACACTTACATGCAGCTGATACACCCTGGGTGTGAGCTGACATTATATGTAAAGAACTACTGGCTTTTCAAAGGGCCAGAACACTTACCTGCAGCTGATACACCCTGGGTGTGACCTGACATTATATGTAAAGAACCACTGGCTTTTCAAAGGGCTAGAACACTTTCATGCAGCTGATACACCCTGAGTGTGACCTGACATTATATATAAAGAACTACAGTCTTTTCAAAGGGCCAGAACACTTACATGCAGCTGATACACCCTGGGTGTGACCTGACATTATATGTAAAGAACCACTGGCTTTTCAAAGGGCCAGAACAATTATATGCAGCTGATACACCCTGGGTGTGACCTGACATTATATGTAAAGAATCACTGGCTTTTCAAAGGGCTAGAACACTTACATGCAGCTGATACACCCTGAGTGTGACTTGACATTATATATAAAGAACCACAGTCTTTTCAAAGGGCCAGAACACTTACATGCAGCTGATACACCCTGGGTGTGACCTGACATTATATGTAAAGAACCACTGGCTTTTCAAAGGGCCAGAACACTTACATGCAGCTGAAACACCCTGGGTGTGACCTGACATTATATGTAAAGAACCACTGGCTTTTCAAAGGGCCAGAACACTTACATGCAGCTGATACACCCTGGGTGTGACCTGATATTATATGTAAAGAACCACTGGCTTTTCAAAGGGCCAGAACACTTACATGCAGCTGAAACACCATGGGTATGACCTGACATTATATGCAAAAAACACTGGCTTTACAAAGGGCCAGAACACTTACATGCAGCTGATACACCCTGAGTGTGACCTGACATTATATATAAAGAACGACAGTCTTTTCAAAGGGCCAGAACACTTACATGCAGTTGATACACCTGGGTGTGACCTGACATTATATGTAAAGAATCACTGGCTTTTCAAATGGCCAGAACAATTACATGCAGCTGATACACCCTGGGTGTGACCCGACATTACATGTAAAGAACCACTGGCTTTTCAAAGGGCTAGAACACTTACATGCAGCTAATACACTCTGAGTGTGACCAGACATTATATATAAAGAACCACAGTCTTTTCAAAGGGCCAGAACACTTACATGCAGCTGATACACCCTGGGTGTGACCTGACATTATATGTAAAGAACCACTGGCTTTTCAAAGGGCCAGAACACTTACATGCAGCTGATACACCCTGGGTGTGACCTGACATTATATGTAAAGAACCACTGGCTTTTCAAAGGGCCAGAACACTTACATGCAGCTGATACACCCTGGGTGTGACTGACATTATATGTAAAGAACCACTGGCTTTTCAAAGGGCCAGAACACTTACATGCAGCTGATACACCATGGGTGTGACCTGACATTATATGCAAAAAACGATGGCTTTACAAAGGGCCAGAACACTTACATGCAGCTGATACACCCTGGGTGTGACCTGACATTATATGTAAAGAACAACTAGCTTTTCAAAGGGCCAGAAAACATACATGCAGCTGATCCACCCTGGGGGTGACCTGACATTATATGTAAAGAACCACTGGCTTTTCAAAGGGCCAGAACACTTACATGCAGCCGACACACCCTGGGTGTGACCTGACATTATATGTAAAGAATCACTGGCATTACAAAGGGCCATAACACTTACATGCAGCTAATTCACCATGGGTGCGACCTGACATTATATGTAAAGAACCACTGGCTTTACAAAGGGCCAAAACACTTACATACAGCTGATACACCCTGGGTGTGAGCTGACATTATATGTAAAGAACCACTGGCTTTTCAAAGGGCCAGAACACTTACATGCAGCTGACATACCCTGAGTGTGACATGACATTATATGTAAAGAACCACTGGCTTTTCAAAGGGCCAACACACTTACATGCAGCCTATACACCCTGGGTGTGACCTGACACTATATGTAAAGAATCACTCGCTTTTCAAAGGGCCAGAATACTTACATGCAGCTGATACACCCTGGGTGTGACCTGACATTATATGTATAGAACCACTGGCTTTTCAATGGGCCAGAACATTTACATGCAGCTGATACACCCTAGGTGTGACCTGACATTATATGTAAAGAAGCACTGGCATTACAAAGGGCCATAACACTTACATGCAGCTAATTCACCATGGGTGTGACCTGACATTATATGTAAAGAACCACTGGCTTTACAAAGAGCCAAAACACTTACATGCAGCTGATACACCCTGGGTGTGAGCTGACATTATTTGTAAAGAAACACTGGCTTTTCAAAGGGCCAGAACATTTACATGCAGCTGATGCACCCTGGGTGTGACCTGACATTATATGTAAAGAACCACTGGCTTTTCAAAGGGCCAGAACACATACATGCAGCTGACATACCCTGGGTGTGACATGACATTATATGTAAAGAACCACTGGCTATTCAAAGGGCCAACACACTTACATGCAGCCTATACACCCTGGGTGTGACCTGACACTATATGTAAAGAATCACTTGCTTTTCAAAGGGCCAGAATACTTACATGCAGCTGATACACCCTGGGTGTGACCTGACATTATATGTATAAAACCTCTGGCTTTTCAATGGGCCAGAACACATACATGCAGCTGATACACCCTGGGTGTGACCTGACATTATATGTAAAGAACCACTGGCTTTTCAAAGGGCCAGAACACTTACATGCAGCTGATACACCCTGGGTGTGACCTGACATTATATGTAAAGAACCACTGGCTTTTCAAAGGGCCAGAAAACTTACATGCAGCTGATGCACCCTGGGTGTGACCTGACATTATATATAAAGAACCACTGGCTTTCCAAAGGGCCAGAATACTTACATGCAGCTGATACACACTGGGTGTGACCTGACACTATATGTAAAGAATCACTGGCTTTTCAAAAAGGCCAGAACACTTACATGCAGCTGATACACCCTGGGTGTGACCTGACATTATATGTAAAGAACCACTGGCTTTTCAAAGGGCCAGAACACTTACATGCAGCTGATACATGCTGGGTGTGACCTGACATTATATGTAAAGAACCAAGGGCCAAAATACTTACATACAGCGTATACACCCTGCGTGTGACCTGACATTATATGTATAGAACCACTGGCTTTTCAATGGGCCAGAACACTTACATGCAGCTGATACACCCTGGGTGTGAGCTGACATTATATGTAAAAAACCGCAGGCTTTTCAAAGGGCCAGAACACTTACATGCAGCAGGTACACCCTGGGTGTGACCTGACATTATATGTAAAGAACCACTGGCTTTTCAAAGGGACAGACCACTTACATGCAGCTGATTCACCTTGGTTGTGACCTGACATTATATGTAAAGAACCACTGGCTTTTCAAAAAGCCAGAACACTTACATGCAGCTAGGACACCCAGGGTGTGACCTGCCATTATATGCAAAGAACCACTGGCTTTTCAAAGCGCCAGAACACTTACATGCAGTTGATACACCCTGGGTGTGACCTGACATTATATGTAAGGAACCACTGGCTTTTCAAAGGGCAAGAACACTTCCATGCAGCTGATATACCCTGAGTGTGACCTGACATTATATGTAAAGAACCACTGGCTTTTCAAAGGGCCAGAACACTTACATGCAGCTGTTACACACTGGGTGTGACCTGACATTACATGTAAAGAACCACTGGCTTTTCAAAGGGGCCAGAACACTTACGTGCCACTGATACATCCTGGGGGTGACCTGACATTATTTGTAAAGAACCACTGGCTTTTGAAAGGGCCAGAGCACTTACATGCAGCTGATACACCCTGGGGCTGACCTGACATTATATGTAAAGAACCACTGGCTTTTCAAAGGGCCAGAGCACTTACATGCTGCTGTTACACCCTGGGGGTAACCTGACATTATATGTAAAGCACCACTGGCTTTTCAAAGGGCCAGAACACTTACATGCAGCTGATACAGCCAAGGTGAGACCTGACGTTATACGTAAGGAACCACTGGCTTTTCAAAGGGCCAGAACACTTACATGCAGCTGATACACCCTGGGTGTGACCTGACATTATATGCAAAGAACCACTGTCTTTTCAAAGGGCCAGAACATTTACATGCAGCTGATACACCCTGGGTGTGACCCGATAGAATATGTAAAGAACCACTGTTTTTTCAAAGGGACAGAACACTTACATGCAGCTTATACACCCTGGGTGTAACCTGACCTCATATGTAAATAACCAATGGCTTTACAAAGGGCCAGAACACTTACATGCAGCGAATACACCCTGGGTGTGACCTGACATTATATGTAAAGAACCACTGGGTTCTCAAAGGGCCAGAACACTTACATGCAGCAGATACACCCTTGGTGTGACCTGACATTATATTTATAGAACCACTGGCTTTCCAAAGGGCCAGAATTCTTACATGCAGCTGATACACACTGGGTGTGACCTGACACTATATGTAAAGAACCACTGGGTTTTCAAAGGGCCAGAACACTTTCCTGCAGCTGATACACCCTGGGTGTGACCAGACATTATATGTAAAGAACCACTGGCTTTGCAAAGGGTCAGAACACTTACATGCAGCTGATACATCCTCGGTGTGACCTGACATTATATGTAATGAACCAATGGCCAAAATACTTACATACAGCTGACACACCCTGGGTGTGACCTGACATTATATGTACAGAACCACTGGCTTTTCAAAGGGCCAGAACACTTACATGCAGCTGATACACCCTGGGTGTGACCTGACATTATATGTAAAGAACCACTGGCTTTTCAAAGGGCCAGAAAACTTACATGCAGCTGATACACCCTGGGTGTGACCTGACATTATATGTAAAGAACCACTGGCTTTTCAAAGGGCCAGAACACTTACATGCAGCTGATACACCCTGGGTGTGACCTGACATTATATGTAAAGAACCACTGGCTTTTCAAAGGGCCAGAACACTTACATGCAGCTGATACACCCTGGGTGTGACCTGACATTATATGTAAAGAACCACTGGCTTTTCAAAGGGCCAGAACACTTACATGCAGCTGATACACCCTGGGTGTGACCTGACATTATATGTAAAGAACCACTGGCTTTTCAAAGGGCCAGAACACTTACATGCAGCTGATACACCCTGGGTGTGTCCTGACATTATATGTAAAGAACCACTGGCTTTTCAAAGGACCAGAACACTTACATGCTGCTGATACACCCTGGGTGTGACCTGACATTATATGTAAAGAACCACTGGCTTTTCAAAGGGCCAGAACACTTACATGCAGCTGATGCACCTTGGGTGTGACCTGACATTATATTTAAAGAACCCCTGACTTTCAAAGGGCCAGAACACTTACATGCAGCTGATACACCCTGGGTGTGACCTGACATTATATGTAAAGAACCACTGGCTTTTCAAAGGGCCAGAACACTTACATGCAGCTGATACACCCTGGGTGTGACCTGACATTATATGTAAAGAACCACTGGCTTTTCAAAGGGCCAGAACACTTACATGCAGCTGATACACCCTGGGTGTGACCTGACATTATATGTAAAGAACCACTGGCTTTTCAAAGGGCCAGAACACTTACATGCAGCTGATACACCCTGGGTGTGACCTGACATTATATGTAAAGAACCACTGGCTTTTCAAAGGGCCAGAACACTTACATGCAGCTGATACACCCTGGGTGTGACCTGACATTATATGTAAAGAACCACTGGCTTTTCAAAGGGCCAGAACACTTACATGCAGCTGATACACCCTGGGTGTGACCTGACATTATATGTAAAGAACCACTGGCTTTTCAAAGGGCCAGAACACTTACATGCAGCTGATACACCCTGGGTGTGACCTGACATTATATGTAAAGAACCACTGGCTTTTCAAAGGGCCAGAACATTTACATGCAGCTGATAGACCCTGGGTGTAACCTGACATTATATGTAAAGAACCACTGGCTTTTCAAAGGGCCAGAACACTTACATGCAGCTGATATACCCTGGGTGTGACCTGACATTATATGTAAAGAACCAAAGGCTTTTCAAAGGGCCACAACACTTAGATGCAGCTGATACACCTTGGATGTGACCTGACATTATATGTAAAGAACCACTGGCCTTTCAAAGGGCCAGAACACTTACATGCAGCTGATACACCCTGGGTGTGACATGACACTACATGTAAAGAACCACTGGCTTTTCAAAGGGCCAGAACACTTACATGCAGCTGATACACCCTGGGTGTGACCTGACATTATATGTAAAGAACCACTGGCTTTTCAAAGGGCCAGAAAACTTACATGCAGCTGATGCACCCTGGTGTGACCTGATATTATATGTAACCAACGACTGGCTTTTCAAAGGGCCAGACCACTTTCATGCAGCTGATTCACCCTGGGTGTGACCTGACATTATATGTAAAGAACCACTGTTTTTTTCAAAGGGCCAGAACACTTACATGCAGCTAGGACACCCTGGGTGTGACCTGACATTATACGTAAAGAACCACTGGCTTTTCAAAGTGCCAGAACACTTACATGTAGCTCATACACCCTGGGTGTGACCTAACCTTATATGTAAAGAACCACTGGCTTTTCAAACGGGAAGAACACTTACATGCAGCTGACACACCCTGGGTGTGACCTGACATTATATGTAAAGAACCACTAGCTTTTCAAATGGCCAGAACACTTACATGCAGCTGATACACCCTGGGTGTGTCCTGACATTATATGTAAAGAACCACTGGCTTTTCAAAGGACCAGAACACTTACATGCTGCTGATACACCCTGGGTGTGACCTGACATTATATGTAAAGAACCACTGGCTTTTCAAAGAGCCAGAACACTTACATGCAGCAGATACACCCTTGGTGTGACCTGACATTATATGTAAAGAACCACTGGCTTTTCAAAGGGCCAGAACACTTACATGCAGCTGATACACCCTGGGTGTGACCTGACATTATATGTAAAGAACCACTGGCTTTTCAAAGGGCCAGAACACTTACATGCAGCTGATACACCCTGGGTGTGACCTGACATGATATGTAAAGAACTGCTGGCTTTTCAAAGGGCCAGAGCACTTACATGCAGCAGATACACCCTTGGTGTGACCTGACATTATATGTAAAGAACCACTGGCTTTTCAAAGGGCCAGAACACTTACATGCAGCTGATGCACCTTGGGTGTGACCTGACATTATATTTAAAGAACCCCTGACTTTCCAAAGGGCCAGAATACTTACATGCAGCTGATATACACTGGGTGTGACCTGACACTATATTTAAAGAACCACTGGGTTTTCAAAGGGCCAGAACACTTTCATGCAGCTGATACACCCTGGGTGTGACCAGACATTATATGTAAAGAACCACTGGCTTTTCAAAGGGCCAGAACACCTACATGCAGCTGATACACCCTGGGTGTGACCTGACATTATATGTAAAGAACCACTGGCTTTTCAAAGGGCCAGAACACTTACATGCAGCAGATACATCCTTGGTGTGACCTGACATTATATGTAAAGAACCACTGGCTTTTCAAAGGGCCAGAACACTTACATGCAGCTGATGCACCTTGGGTGTGACCTGACATTATATTTAAAGAACCACTGGCTTTCCAAAGGGCCAGAATACTTACATGCAGCTGATACACAATGGGTGTGACCTGACACTATATGTAAAGAACCACTGGGTTTTCAAAGGGCCAGAACACTTTCATGCAGCTGATACATCCTGGGTGTGACCTGACATTATATGTAAAGAACCAAGGGCCAAAATACTTACATACAGCTGATACACCCTGGGTGTGACCTGACACTATATGTACAGAAACACTGGCTTTTCAAAGGGCCAGAACACTTACATGCAGCTGATACACCCTGGGTGTGACCTGACATAATATGTAAAGAACCACTGGCTTTTCAAAGGGCCAGAAAACTTACATGCAGCTGATGCACCATGGTGTGACCTGATATTATATGTAACGAACCACTGGCTTTTCAAAGGGACAGACCACTTACATGCAGCTTATTCACCCTGGGTGTGACTTGACATTATACGTAAAGAACCACTGGCTTTTCAAAGTGCCAGAACACTTACAGGCAGCTCATACACCCTGGGTGTGAACTGACACTATATGTAAAGAACCACTGGCTTTTCAAAGTGCAAGAACACTTGCATACAGCTGACACACCCTGGGTGTGACCTGACATTATATGTAAAGAACCACTGGCTTTTCAAATGGCCAGAACACTTACATGCAGCTGATACACCCTGGGTGTGTCCTGACATTATATGTAAAGAAACACTGGCTTTTCAAAGGGCCAGAACACTTACATGCAGCTGATACACCCTGGGTGTGACCTGACATTATATGTAAAGAACCACTGGCTTTTCAAAAGGGCCAGAACACTTAAGTGCAGCTGATACATCCAGGGGGTGACCTGACATTATATGTAAAGCACCACTGGCTTTTCAAATGGCCAGAACATTTACATGCAGCCAATACAGCCTGGGTGTGACCTGACATTATACATAAGGAACCACTGGCTTTTCAAAGGGCCAGAACACTTACATGCAGCTGATACACCCTGGGTGTGACCTGACATTATATGCAAAGAGCCACTGTCTTTTCAAAGGGCCAGAACACTTACATGCAGCTGATACACCCTGGGTGTGACCTGACATTATATGTAAAGAACCACTGGCTTTTTAAAGGGCCAGAACATTTACATGCAGCTGATAGACCCTGGGTGTAACCTGACATTATATGTAAAGAACCACTGGCTTTTCAAAGGGCCAGAACACTTACATGCAGCTGATATACCCTGGGTGTGACCTGACATTATATGTAAAGAACCAAAGGCTTTTCAAAGGGCCACAACACTTAGATGCAGCTGATACACCTTGGATGTGACCTGACATTATATGTAAAGAACCACTGGCCTTTCAAAGGGCCAGAACACTTACATGCAGCTGATACACCCTGGGTGTGACATGACACTACATGTAAAGAACCACTGGCTTTTCAAAGGGCCAGAACACTTACATGCAGCTGATACACCCTGGGTGTGACCTGACATTATATGTAAAGAACCACTGGCTTTTTAAAAGGCCAGAACACTTACATGCAGCTGATTCACCCTGGGTGTGACCTGACATTATATGTAAAGAACCACTGTCTTTTCAATGGGCCAGAACACTTACCTGCAGCTGATTCACCCTGGGTGTGACCTGACATTATATGTAAAGAACCACTGTCTTTTCAATGGGCCAGAACACTTACATGCAGCTGATACACCCTGAGTGTGACCTGACATTATATATAAAGAACCACTGTCTTTTTAATGGGCCAGAACATTTACATGCAGCTGATACACCCTGGGTGTGACCTGACATGATATGTAAAGAACTGCTGGCTTTTCAAAGGGCCAGAACACTTACATGCAGCAGATACACCCTTGGTGTGACCTGACATTATATGTAAAGAACCACTGGCTTTTCAAAGGGCCAGAACACTTACATGCAGCTGATGCACCTTGGGTGTGACCTGACATTATATTTAAAGAACCCCTGACTTTCCAAAGGGCCAGAATACTTACATGCAGCTGATACACACTGGGTGTGACCTGACACTATATGTAAAGAACCACTGGGTTTTCAAAGGGCCAGAACACTTTCATGCAGCTGATACACCCTGGGTGTGACCAGACATTATATGTAAAGAACCACTGGCTTTTCAAAGGGCCAGAACACCTACATGCAGCTGATACACCCTGGGTGTGACCTGACATTATATGTAAAGAACCACTGGCTTTTCAAAGGGCCAGAACACTTACATGCAGCAGATACATCCTTGGTGTGACCTGACATTATATGTAAAGAACCACTGGCTTTTCAAAGGGCCAGAACACTTACATGCAGCTGATGCACCTTGGGTGTGACCTGACATTATATTTAAAGAAACACTGGCTTTCCAAAGGGCCAGAATACTTACATGCAGCTGATACACAATGGTTGTGACCTGACACTATATGTAAAGAACCACTGGGTTTTCAAAGGGCCAGAACACTTTCATGCAGCTGATACATCCTGGGTGTGACCTGACATTATATGTAAAGAACCAAGGGACAAAATACTTACATACAGCTGATACACCCTGGGTGTGACCTGACACTATATGTACAGAAACACTGGCTTTTCAAAGGGCCAGAACACTTACATGCAGCTGATACACCCTGGGTGTGACCTGACATAATATGTAAAGAACCACTGGCTTTTCAAAGGGCCAGAAAACTTACATGCAGCTGATGCACCATGGTGTGACCTGATATTATATGTAACGAACCACTGGCTTTTCAAAGGGACAGACCACTTACATGCAGCTTACTCACCCTGGGTGTGACCTGACATTATACGTAAAGAACCACTGGCTTTTCAAAGTGCCAGAACACTTACAGGCAGCTCATACACCCTGGGTGTGAACTGACACTATATGTAAAGAACCACTGGCTTTTCAAATGGCCAGAACACTTACATGCAGCTGATACACCCTGGGTGTGTCCTGACATTATATGTAAAGAAACACTGGCTTTTCAAAGGGCCAGAACACTTACATGCAGCTGATACACCCTGGGTGTGACCTGACATTATATGTAAAGAACCACTGGCTTTTCAAAAGGGCCAGAACACTTACGTGCAGCTGATACATCCAGGGGGTGACCTGACATTATATGTAAAGAACCACTGGAGTTTGAAAGGGCCAGAGCACTTACATGCAGCTGATACACCCTAGGGGTGACCTGACATTATTTGTAAAGAACCACTGTCTTTTCAAAGGGCCAGAGCACTTACATGCAGCTGATACACCCTGGGGGTGACCTGACATTATATGTAAAGCACCACTGGCTTTTCAAATGGCCAGAACATTTACATGCAGCCAATACAGCCTGGGTGTGACCTGACATTATACATAAGGAACCACTGGCTTTTCAAAGGGCCAGAACACTTACATGCAGCTGATACACCCTGGGTGTGACCTGACATTATATGCAAAGAGCCACTGTCTTTTCAAAGGGCCAGAACACTTACATGCAGCTGATACACCCTGGGTGTGACCTGACATTATATGTAAAGAACCACTGGCTTTTCAAAGGGCCAGAACATTTACATGCAGCTGATAGACCCTGTGTGTAACCTGACATTATATGTAAAGAACCACTGGCTTTTCAAAGGGCCAGAACACTTACATGCAGCTGATATACCCTGGGTGTGACCTGACATTATATGTAAAGAACCAAAGGCTTTTCAAAGGGCCACAACACTTAGATGCAGCTGATACACCTTGGATGTGACCTGACATTATATGTAAAGAACCACTGGCCATTCAAAGGGCCAGAACACTTACATGCAGCTGATACACCCTGGGTGTGACATGACACTACATGTAAAGAACCACTGGCTTTTCAAAGGGCCAGAACACTTACATGCAGCTGATACACCCTGGGTGTGACCTGACATTATATGTAAAGAACCACTGGCTTTTTAAAAGGCCAGAACACTTACATGCAGCTGATTCACCCTGGGTGTGACCTGACATTATATGTAAAGAACCACTGTCTTTTCAATGGGCCAGAACACTTACCTGCAGCTGATTCACCCTGGGTGTGACCTGACATTATATGTAAAGAACCACTGTCTTTTCAATGGGCCAGAACACTTACATGCAGCTGATACACCCTGAGTGTGACCTGACATTATATATAAAGAACCACTGTCTTTTTAATGGGCCAGAACATTTACATGCAGCTGATACACCCTGGGTGTGACCTGGCATTATATGTAAAGAACCACTAGTTTTTCAAAGGGCCAGAACCTTTACATGCAGCTGATACACCCTGGGTGTGACCTGACATTACATGTAAAGAACCACTGGCTTTTCCAAGGGTCATAACACTTACATGCTGCTGATACACCCTGGCTGTGCCCTGACAATATATGTAAAGAACCACTGGCTTTTCAAATGGCCAGAACACTTAGATACACCTTGGGTGTGAACTGACATTGTATGTAAAGAACCACTTGCTTTTCAAAGGCCAGAACACTTACATGCAGCTGATACACCCTGGGTGTGACCTGACATTATTTGTAAAGAACCACTGGCTTTTCAAATGTCCAGAACACTTAAATGCAGCTGATACACCCTGGGTGTGACCTGACATTATATTTAAAGAACCACTGTTTTTTCAAAGGGCCAGAACATTTATGTGCAGCAGATACACCCTGGGTATGACCTGACATTATATGTAAAGAACCATTGGCTTTTCATAGGGCCAGAACACTTACATGCAGCTGACACACCTTCGGTGTGACCTGACATTATATGTAAAGAACCACTGGCTTTACAAAGGGCCAAACCACTTACATGCAGCTAATTCACCATGGGTGTGACCTGACATTATATGTAAAGAACC
Organism: Protopterus annectens; assembly: GCF_019279795.1. Taxonomy (NCBI): domain Eukaryota; kingdom Metazoa; phylum Chordata; order Ceratodontiformes; family Protopteridae; genus Protopterus; species Protopterus annectens. The sequence goes on from NC_056735.1 coordinate 1,116,941,835, forward strand.
ACTGGCTTTACAAAGGGCCAAAACACTTACATGCAGCTGATACACCCTGGGTGTGACCTGAGATTATATGTAAAGAACCACTGGCTTTTCCAAGGGCCAGAACATTTACATGCAGCTGATACACCCTGTGTGTGACCTGACATTATATGTAAAGAAACACTGCCTTTTCAAAAGACCAGAACACTTACATGCAGCTGATACACCCTGGGTGTGACCTGACATTATATGTAAAGAACCACTGGCTTTTCATAGGGCCAGAACACTTACATGCAGCTTATACACCCTCGGTGTTACCTGTCATTATATGTAAAGAACCACTGGCTTTACAAAGGGCCAGAACACTTACATGCATTTAATACACCTTGGGTGTGACCTGACATTATATATAAAGAACCACTGGCTTTTCAGAGGGCCAGGACACTTAGATGCAGCTGATACACCTTGAGTGTGACCTGACATTATATGTAAAGAACCAATTGCTTTTCAAAGGGCCAGAATACTTACATGCAGCTGATACACCCTGGGTGTGACCTGACATTATATGTATAGAACCACAGGCTTTTCAAAGGGCCAGAACACTTACATGCAGCTGATACACCCTGGGTGTGACCTGACATTATATGTAAGGAACCACTGGCTTTTCTAAGGGCCAGAACACTTACATGCAGCTGATACACCCTGGGTGTGACCTGACATTATATGTAAAGAACCACTGGCTTTACAAAGGGCCAGAACACTTACATGCAGCTGATACACCCTGGGTGTGACCTGTCATTATATGTAAAGAACCACTGGCTTTTCAAAGGGCCAGAACACTTACATGCAGCAGATACACCCTTGGTCTGACCTGATATTACATGTAAAGAACCACTGGCTTTTCAATGGGCCAGAAAACTTACATGCAGCTGATACACCCTGGGTGTGACCTGACATTATATTTAAAGAACCACTGGCTTTTCAAAGGGCCAGACCACTTACATGCAGCTGATACACCCTGGGTGTGACCTGACATTATATTTAAAGAACCACTGGCTTTTCAAAGGGCCAGACCACTTACATGCAGCTCATACACGCTGGGTGGGACCTGTCATTATATGTAAAGAACCAAGGGCAAAAATACTTACATACAGCCAGCTGATACACCCAGGGTGTGACCTGACATTATATGTACAGAACCACTGGCTTTTTAAAGGGCCAGAACACTTATATGCAGCTGATACACCCTGGGTGTGATCTGAGATTATAAGTAAAGAACCACTGGCTTTTCAAAGGGCCCGAACACTTACATGCAGCTGATACACCCTGGGTGTGACCTGACATTATATGTAAAGAATCACTGGCTTTTCAAAGGTCCAGAACACTTACATGCAGCTGATACACCCTGGGTGTGAGCTGACATTATATGTAAAAAAACACTGGCTTTTCAAAGGGCCAGAACACTTACATGCAGCTGATACACCCTGGGTGAGACCTGACATTATATGTAAAGAACCACTGGCTTTTCAAAGGGCCAGACCACTTACATGCAGCTGATTCACCCTGGGTGTGACCTGACATTATATGTAAAAAAACCCTGGCTTTTCAAAGGGCCAGAACACTTACATGCAGCTAGGACACCCTGGGTGTGACCTGACATTATATGTAAAGAACCACTGGCTTTTCAAAGTGCCAGAACACTTACATGCAGCTGATACACCCTGGGTGTGACCTGACATTATATGTAAAGAAACACTGGCTTTTCAAAGGGCCAGAACACTTACATGCAGCTGATACACCCTGGGTGTAACCTGAGATTATATGTAAATAACCACTGGCTTTTCAAAAGGGCCAGAACACTTACATGCAGCTGATACATCCTGGGGGTGACCTGACATTATATGTAAAGAACCACTGGCTTTCAAAGGGCCAGAACACTTTCATGCAGCTGTTACACCCTGGGGGTGACCTGACATTATATGTAAAGCACCACTGGCTTCTCAAAGAGCCAGAACACTTACATGCAGTCGATACAGCCTAGGTGTGCCCTGACATTATACGTAAGGAACCACTGGCTTTTCAAAGGGCCAGAGCACTTACATGCAGCTGATACACCCTGGGTGTGACCTGACATTATATGCAAAGAACCACTGTCTTTTCAAAGGGCCAGAACACTTACATGCTGCTTATACACCATGGGTGTGACCTGACGTTATATGTAAAGAACCACTGGCTTTACAAAGGGCCAGAACACTTACATGGAGCTGATACACCCTGGGTGTGACCTGACATTATTTGTAAAGAACCACTGGCTTTTCAAAGGGCAAGAACATTTACATGCAGCTGATACACCCTGGGTGTGACCTGACATTATATGTAAAGAAACACTGGCTTTTCAAAGGGCCAAAACACTTACATGCAGGTGATACACCATGGGTGTGACCTGACATTATATGTAAAGAACCACTGGCTTTTCAAAGGGCCAGAACACTTAAATGCAGCTGATACACCCTGGGTGTGACCTGGCATTATATGTAAAGAACCACTGGCTTTTCAAAGGGCCAGAACACTTACATGCAGCTTATACATCCTGGGTGTAACCTGACATTATATGTAAAGAACCACTGGCTTTACAAAGGGCCAGAACACTTACATGCAGCTAATACACCCTGGGTGTGACCTGACATTATATGTAAAGAACCACTGGCTTTTCAAAGGGCCAGGACACTTAGATGCAACTGATACACCTTGGGTGTGACCTGACATTATATGTAAAGAACCAATTGCTTTTCAAAGGGCCAGAACACTTACATGCAGCAGATACACCCTGGGTGTTACCTGACATTATATGTAAAGAACCACTGGCTTTTCAAAGGGCCAGAACACTTACATGCAGCTGATACACCCTGGGTGTGACCTGACATTATATGTAAAGAACCTCTGGCTTTTCAAAGGGCCAGAACACTTACATGCAGCTAATACACCCTGGGTGTGACCTGACATTATATGTAAAGGACCACTGGCTTTTCAAAGGGCCAGAACACTTACATGCAGCAGACATACCTCTCAACCTGGAAATATCAAAAATCTGGACAAGGCCTTGAAAAATAGGAACAAATCTGTATGCTGATTAACATCTAATTTGCATACATACTTATGTAACCCCACCCACTCCAATGGAATTGTGGGATACCAACTTTCGAACGCAAATTGAAGAACAGACAACCAAAACATGGCACCAGACTAGAGTCCCCCTGTAGCCATTCCAGTGTCCTGTTACCTGGCTATTTTGCCCCATTTACTATAAACACTAATGTTTGCATACTGCTTTACTTCTACAATGATTTGAATTTTATTTTTACATTTTACAGCACAACAATGCAGAAACACTAAAAGACATCATCTGGAAAACAAAGCAATACTGTCTCACAATGAAAATAGACTTGACATTAAACTTTGCCCTTGAAACTCACATTCATTGAAACAGCATTGAACCCACACCACATCCAAAGAAAATGCATCTGGCCAGTGATGGATAAAGATTACCTTTGGGCTGTTTTCAAATCATTGGCCCCTTGCACACAAAACAAGAAACATACATGTGTTCTTTTCTTTATACACCTTCCTGACTTTAAATTATATTCCTTGTACACGTTAGAGCGCATTTTAAATTTATTGTTTGAACATTTTACCAGTAATCTGTACTGTAGGCAATGAAACAAAACACATGAACCAATAATGACAAAACTGCCCAATTCAGAACTTTTCCATCATAAAAGTCTGCTTCCACACCCACACTATAAATAAAATGACAGTAGTGTAAGCCATAGGCATCTTGAACAGCGTTTCGCACTTATTTTCAATTTCATTTGTTTTTTGGGGGAGGGGGACAAAAGGTCAAAAACCAGGGACACATTTAAACATTGCTTGTATAATTTTGTAAAGTTGCTACAATAAAATGTTCTGCTACCATCATGCATTTCACTGGCAGGTTTTGAACCCAGGATTCAATGCACTACATTCAGAACAACATACCACTATCCCACATCAGCAGCTGCCTGAAAAATAGGAAGACTGAAACTTAATAGCCATAATTTATTTAGTGAATTCATTTCTCACTTCTCAACATAGCTCTTAACCTCAACACAAAAAACATGGTCAAACAACAAAGCCAATAATGGGGGAATACAAATTCAGTTCTCACTTTTTAGTCACCATATCTCTGAACTATTAGCACAAAAACAATAGGGGAATACAAATTGTGTGCTCACTTCTTATCATAGCTCTAAACTCTTAGCAGAAAAAAAAGTGTTTTTAATTCTCATCATAGCTCTCAAAAAAAGTGTTCTTACTTCTCATCATAGCTCTCAAGTCAGTCAGAAATGGTGCTGGCTAGGGATAGTAGGCTCTTTTTTACCCTGTACTAAAGGTACAGGGTTTGAGCCTGAATACCTCTAGCCACCAAGTGTATTATATGGGGGCATTTTCTCTCTCTCTCACACACACACACACACACACACACACACACACACACACACACACACACACACACACACACACACACACACACACACACACACACACACACACACACACACACACACTGATGATAGTGGGGACTTTGTTCATGCAATGACAGCCTGATGGTAGGGGTCATGGCTCAAGCAATGACAGTCTGATGTTGCTAAGGGTCTTGGCTCAAGCGAGGACAGTCTGATGATGCTAGGGGACTTGGCTGAAAGAATGACAGTCTGATGATGCTAGGGTACCTGGCTCAACATACAACACTGATGATGCTAGGAGACTTTGCTCAAGTGATGACAGTGTGATGATGGTGGGGACTTGGCTCATGCTATGACAGTCTGATGATGCTAGGGGACATTTTTTGGTTAGGGGAGAGTGAGAGCAGTACAGTCTAGAGACAAGAGAAGAGGGAGAGAGAGTTTATAGCATTGAGGATGGGCGGAAGATCATGAATGTTTGGATTATGCTGTGATAAGAATAGACGCTGTGTTATTGCATCTACTAGTCATTTTGGCATTATTAAGTATGACATATCTTTTTGCATCTAATACAATGACTGGCTGACATTTACAAATATAAATTTTCAAAGATAGCACACAAATGTTCACACACTATTTATTGTGCATTCCAGATGACAATGCGTATGTTTTCACTCAGTACTTCTTAAGTGGAACCAGGTTCTGACCATTAACCTTTCTTTTCCTGCCATCTGTACTGGTCAGAGAATTGTTCTGTACATGCACATTTTGAGTCCTTCCACATCAAGTGCACCACATAAAATCTAATTCCAGCATTTTTTTTTTACTTATACACTTTTACTTGGACCCTACTAGAATCACCAACCAGAATTTTCAACACTTTCTTCACTTTTAAAAAAGCTTAATTTTTTTTCTCCCAGGATACCTCAAGAGATTGTCCAGTAACTTTTAAACTTGATTAGACAAATTCAATGCCTTAAATATAGAGTCAGATAAATGACTGAATTCTGCAGCAGCATCAAGCCCAAGAGCAACACTTACACTTTAACTATCAGATTTTCTAACCAGAGGTCTTCACTTCTATTTCCAGTATCATGTGCATTCAATAAACACATCCAAGTGATATTGTACACTGTATAGGCTGACCGTTTATGAAAAATATCAACTTAATATCCAACACTGGAACTGTTTCTGTGTCTTTACCTTTCATTGGAATTTCCCAGTTGTATAATCATTTTTTATTTTAGGTTTGTGATCTTTCTGTAACAGGATTTTTTGTTATGCATCACACTTACTAACTTAAACTCATTTTTAGATTATACAAACTTGTGATGCTTTACCACTGAGCTAACAGTGTAGAATAATTATTAATTTAAACAATTCAATTTTCTACATGATTATTAAGGAAACAGAGTGAAATCCATACCTCCTGAGGAGTCCATTACACTGAAGAGTTACTTATAAAATATTTGCAGCCAGACTTGGAGAATGGTCAGATGGAGCTCTAGGCAGGCTATAGACCATGGATCCACGGTCTTTCCAATATCACATTATTTGTTTGTACCCTCTCAATTACCATAAACACTTTTCAAACCTGGCAGTCTGCATTACTTTATTCTTTACTTTTGCAATAATCAGAGACATCTGCATTTAATTTAAACCTTATATGTCAAATTTTACTTGCTAAACAGAACAAAAACTTGCACATTAAAAGCAGACTTGGCATGAATAATAGTAAAACTTGTCTTCCCTTGAAACTCACACACACACAAAACTCTTACCCTGAGTAGTACACACACAAAACTCTTACCCTGAGTAGTACACACACACAACTCTTACCCTGAGTAGTGCTCGGCTGCCGCCATTAATCCCGGCTGTATCCCACTACCGCCATTCATTAATCCATCCCGGCTCTGTTTCAGGGATCCGCTCTGTTCCCCATGCTGCTGCCGCCATCCATTTCAAGGCTGCTGCCCTTATTCCCGGCTCCGTATCCCTGGCCCTCTGTTCCCCATGCTGCTGCCATCCGTTTATGGGCTCGCTCCTTCTGTTCCATGCTGTATCCATGTCCCCATGCTTCATGGTTAATTCCCGCCGTTAACATAACCGCCCTCTGTTCCATGCTACTGCCATCTGTTTAAGGGCTCACTCTGTTCCATGCTGTATCCACGTACCCATGCTTCGCGGTAAATTCCCGCTGTTAACTTAACCGCCAGCCAGAAATGATGATGTCAGCTCCTTGAGCTCAATTCCGACTGGCTGGTAGCCTGACGGTGCTGACATCATTGTGCACGTGATGACGTCAGCTCCGACAGCGCGAAAATTTAAAAAAAAATAAATAAAAAAATCAGAAATGAAGGGGTGCCACTCAGGAATCGTGGCACCCCTTCATTTGAACCCCAAAACTCGGTAAAAACCGAGTAATTCGGAACGGTTGAGTGGTCTGGAAACAGATACACCCTTGGTGTGACCTGACATTATATGTAAAGAACCACTGGCTTTTCAAAGGGCCAGAACACTTACATGCAGCTGATGCACCCTGGGTGTGACCTGACATTATATTTAAAGAACCACTGGCTTTTCAAAGGGCCAGAATACTTACATACAGCTGATACACATTGGGTGTGACCTGACACTATATGTATAGAACCACAGGCTTTTCAAAGGGCCAGAACACTTACATGCAGCTGATACACCCTGGGTGTGACCTGACATTATATGTAAGGAACCACTGGCTTTTCTAAGGGCCAGAACACTTACATGCAGCTGATACACCCTGGGTGTGACCAGACATTATATGTAAAGAACCACTGGCTTTTCAAAGGGCCAGAACACTTACATGCAGCTGATACATGATGGGTGTGACCTGACATAATATGTAAAGAACCAAGGGCCAAAATACTTACATACAGCTGATACACCCTGGGTGTGACCTGACATTACATGTACAGAACCACTGGCTTTTCAAAAGGTCAGAACACTTACATGCAGCTGATACACCCTGGGTGTGACCTGACATTATATGTAAAGAACCACTGGCTTTTCAAAGGGCCAGAAAACTATGTAAAGGACCACTGGCTTTTCAAAAGTACCACTGGATTTTCAAAGGGCCAGACCACTTACATGCAGCTGATTCACCCTGGGTGTGACCTGACATTATATGTAAAGAACCACTGGCTTTTCAAAGGGCCAGAACACTTACATGCAGCTAGGACACCCTGGGTGTAACCTGACATTATACGTAAAGAACCACTGGCTTTTCAAAGCGGCAGAACACTTACATGCAGCTCATACACCCTGGGTGTGACCTGACATTATATGTAAAGAACCACTGAGTTTTTCAAAGGGCAAGAAGACTTACATGCAGGTGACACACCCTGGGTGTGACCTGACATTATATGTAAAGAACCACTGGCTTTTCAAAGGGCCAGAACACTTACATGGAGCTGATACACACAGGGTGTGACCGGACATTATATGTAAAGAACCACTGGCTTTTCAAAAGGGACAGAACACTTATGCACAGCTGATACATCCTGGGGGTGACCTGACATTATATGTAAAGAACCACTGGCTTTTGAAAGGGCCAGAGCACTTACATGCAGCAGATACACCCTGGGGGTGACCTGACTTTATATGTAAAGTACCACTGGCTTTTCAAATGGCCAGAACACTTACATGCAGCCGATACAGCCTGGGTGTGACCTGACATTATACGTAAGGACCACTGGCTTTTCAAAGGGCCAGAACACTAACACTTACATGCAGCTGATACACCCTGGGTGTGACCTGACATTATATGTAAAGAACCACTGGCTTTTCAAAGGGCCAGAACATTTACATGCAGCTGATACACCCTGGGTATAACCTGACATTATATGTAATAAACCACTGGCTTTTCAAAGGGCCAGAACACTTACATGCAGCTGATACAACATGGGTGTGACCTGACATTATATGCAAAGAACCACTGTCTTTTCAAAGGGCCAGAACACTTACATGCAGCTGATACACCCTGGGTGTGACCTGACATTATATGTAAAGAACCACTGGCTTTTCAAAGGGCCAGAACATTTACATGCAGCTGATACACCCTGGGTATAACCTGACATTATATGTAATGAACCACTGGCTTTTCAAAGGGCCAGAACACTTACATGCAGCTGATACACCCGGGGTGTGAAATGACATTATATGTAAAGAACCAAAGGCTTTTCAAAGGGCCACAACACTTAGATGCAGCTGATACACCTTGGGTGTGACCTGACATCATATGTAAAGAACCACTGGCTTTTCAAGGGGCCAGGACACTTACATGCAGCTGATACACCCTGGGTGTGACATGACACTATATGTAAAGAACCACTGGCTTTTCAAAGGGCCAGAACACTTACATGCAGCTGATACACCCTGGGTGTGACCTGACATTATATGTAAAGAACCACTGGCTTTTTAAAGGGCCTGAACACTTACATGCAGCTGATACACCCTGGGTTTGACCTGACACTATATCTAAAGAACCACTGGCTTTTCAAAGGGCCAGAACACTTACATGCAGCTGATACACCCTGGGTGTGACCTGACACTATATGAAAAGATCCACTGGCTTTTCAAAGGGCCAGAACACTTGCATGCAGCTAGGACACCCTGGTTGTGATCTGACATTATATGTAAAGAACCACTGGCTTTTCAAAGGGCCAGAACACTTACATGCAGCTGATACACCATGGGTGTAATCTGACATTATATGTAAGGAACCACTGGCTTTTCAAAGGGCCAGAACACCGACCTGCAGCTGATACACCCTGGGTGTGACCTGACATTATATGTAAAGAACCACTTTCTTTTCAATGGGCCAGAACACTTACATGCAGCTGATACACCCTGAGTGTGACCTGACATTATATATAAAGAACCACAGTCTTTTGAAAGGGCCAGAACATTTACATGCATCTGATACACCCTGGGTGTGACCTGACATTATATGTAAAGAACCACTGTTTTTTCAAAGGGCAAGAACACTTACATGCAGCTGATACACCCTGGGTGTGACCTGACATTATATGTAAAGAACCACTGGCTTTTCAAAGGGCCAGAACACTTAAATGCAGCTGATACACACTGGGTGTGACCTGACATTATATGTAAAGCACCACTGTTTTTTCAAAGGGCCAGAACATTTACATGCAGCTGATACACCCTGGGTGTGACCTGACATTATATGTAAAGAACCACTGGCTTTTCAAAAGGCCAGAACCCTTACATGCAGCTGACACACCCTGGGTGTGACCTGACATTATATGTAAAGAACCACTGGCTTTTCAAAGGGCCAGCACACTTACATGCAGCCTTTACACCCTGGGTGTGACCTGACACTATATGTAAAGAATCACTGGCTTTTCAATGGGCTAGAACACTTACATGCAGCTGATACACCCTGGGTGTGACCTGACATTATATGTATAGAACCACTGGCTTTTCAAAGGGCCAGAACCCTTACATGCAGCTGATATACCCTGGGTGTGACCTGACATTATATGCAAAAAACACTGGCTTTTCAAAGGGCCAGAACACTTACATGCAGCTGAGACATCCTGGGTGTGACCTGACACTATATGTAAAGAACCACTGGCTTTTCAAAGGGCCAGAACACTTACATGTAGCTGATACACCCTGGGTGTGACCTGACATTATATGTAAAGAACCACTGGCTTTTCAAAGGGCCAGAACACTTACATGCAGCTGATACACCCTTTGTGTGACCTGACATTATATGAAAAGAACCACTGGCTTTTCAAAGGGCCAGAACACTTACATGCAGCTGATGCACCCTGGGTGTGACCTGACATTATATTTAAAGAACCACTGTCTTTCCAAAGGGCCAGAACACTTACATGCAGCTGATACACACTGGGTGTAACCTGACACTATATGTAAAGGACCACTGGCTTTTCAAAGGGCCAGAACACTTACATGCTGCTGATACAACCTGGGTGTGACCTGACATTATATGTAATAAACCACTTGCTTTTCAAAGGGCCAGAACACTTACTTGCAGCTGATACACCCTGGGTGTGACCTGACATTATATGTAAAGAACCAAGGGCCAAAATACTTACACACAGCTGATACACCCTGGGTGTGACCTGACATTATATGTAAAGAACCACTGGCTTTTTAATGGGCCAGAACACTTACATGCAGCTGATACACCCTAGGTGTGACCTGACATTATATGTAAAGAACCAAGGGCCCAAATACATACATACAGCTGATACACCCTGGATGTGATCTGACATTATATGTAAAGAACCACTGGCTTTTCAAAGGGCCAGAACACTTACATGCAGCTGATACACCCTGGGTGTGACCTGACAGTATATGTAAAGAACCACTGGCTTTTCACAGGGCCAGAATACTTACTTGCAGATGATACACCCTGGGTGTGACCTGACATTATATGCAAAGAACAACTGGGTTTTCAAAGGGCAAGAGCACTTACATGCAGCTGATACACCCTGGGTGTGACCTGACATTATATGTAAATAACCACTGTCTTTTCAAATGGCCAGAACACTTATATGCAGCTGATACACCCTGGGTGTGACCTGACACTATATGTAAAGAACCACTGGCTTTTCAAAGGGCCAGAACACTTACATGCAGCTGATACATCCTGGGTGTGACCTGACATTATATGTAAAGAACCACTAACTTTTCAAAGGGCCAGAACATTTACATGCAGCGTATACACCCTGGGTGTGACCTGACACTGTATGTAAAGAACCACTGGCTTTTCAAAGGGCCAGAACACTTACATGCAGCAGATACACCCTGGGTGTGACCTGGCATTATATGTAAAGAACCACTGGCTTTTCAAATGGTCAGAACACTTGCATGCAGCTGATACACCCTGGGTGTGACCCGACATTATATGTAAAGAACCAATGGCTTTTCAAAGAGCCAGATCACTTACCTGCAGCTGATACACCCTGAGGGTGACCTGACATTATATGTAAACACCACTGGCTTTTCAAAGGGCAAGAACACTTACATGCAGCTGATGCACCCTGGGTGTGACCTGACATTATATTTAAAGAACCACTGGCTTTCCAAAGGGCCAGAACACCTATATGCAGCTGATACACACTGGGTGTGACCTGACACTATATGTAAAGTACCACTGGCTCTTCAAAGGGCCAGAACACTTACATGCTGCTGATACACCCTGGGTGTGACCCGACATTATATTTAAAGAACCACTGGCTTTTCAAAGGGCCAGAACACTTACTTGCAGATGATACACCCTGGGTGTGACCTGACATTATATGTATAGAACCACTGGCTTTTCAAAGGGCCAGAACACTTACATGCAGCTGAAACACCCTGGGTGTGAACTGAAATTATATGTAAAGAACCACTGGCTTTTCAAAGGGCCAGAACACTTACATGCAGCTGATACACTCTGGGTGTCACCTGAGATTATATGTAAAGAACCCCTGGCTTTTCAAAGGGCCAGAACACTTACATGCAGCTGATACACCCTGGGTGTGACCTGACATTATATGTAAAGAACCCCTGGCTTTTCAAAGGGTGAGAACACTTACATGCAGCTGATACACCCTGGGTGTGACCTGACATTATATGTAAAGAACCACGGGCTTTTCAAAGGGCCAGAACACTTACATGCAGCTGATAACCCTTGGTGTGACCTGACACTATATGTAAAGAACCACTGGCTTTTCAAAGGGCCAGAACACTTACATGCAGCTGATACATCGTGGGTGTGACCTGACATTATATGTAAAGAACCACTGGCTTTTCAAAGGGCCAGAACACTTACATGCAGCTGATACACCCTGGGTGTGCCCTGACATTATATGTAAAGAACCACTGGCTTTTCAAAGGGCCAGAACACTTACATGCACCTGATACACCCTGGGTGTGACCTGACATTATATGTAAAGAACCACTGGCTTTTCAAAGGGCCAGAACACTTACATGCAGCTGATACACCCAGGGTGTGACCTGGCATTATATGTAAAAAACCACTGGCTTTTCAAAGGGCCAGAACACTTACATGCAGCTGATACACCCTGGGTGTGACCTGACATTATATGTAAAGAACCACTGGCTTTTCAAAGGGCCAGAACACTTACATGCAGCTGATACACCCTGGGTGTGACCTGACATTATATGTAAAGAACTACTGGCTTTTCAAAGGGCCAGAACACTTACATGCAGCTGATACACCCTGGGTGTGACCTGACATTATATGTAAAGAACCACTGGCTTTTCAAAGGGCCAGAACACTTACATGTAGCTGATACACCCTGGGTATGTTATATGTAATGAACCGCTGGTACTTGAAAAGGCAGCCCCTGGATTCATTAAACTCCATGCAGGAATAGTGCTATTCTGCACTGAGTGGATTGTGCCCATGGAGAACAGCAGCACGCCTTGCATATTAATAAAGGCACGCTGCTCTATTCTCGACATGGTCATGAGCCATGTACGAATGCAGGGGGTGAGTCTATAAGAGGAATGTTATTCGTTTGTTTTCCATCCCCAATAAAGTTTAAGCGTAACTGAGCGGGTATGCAGATCGTGCAGCTATGCATAGCATAGGTTAAATAGAAGGTGGTTAGAGCTGTCACTTAGTATGCTGTCATTCCCGGTTTGATCCCCAAAACAAGCCATTAATTTTTATATGTGAAAACAGCACTAAAAGTATATTTTACTAGAAATAGTTAGTGAATAATATATATTTGTTAACCAAGGTAGTGTAGCAGGTCCAAATGTGAGGTGACGGTGTAGTACAGATGTGAAACCCACCATGTAAACACAAGTGTCTCTTACAGTATAGCCACAAAAAATGTAATATAATGAAATCACATAAAATGATAATAATAATAATAATAATAACACAAGTGTCTCTTACAGTATAGCCACAAAAAATGTAATATAATGAAAGCACATAAAATGATAATAATAATAATAATAATAATAATAATAATAATACTACTAATAATAATAATGATAGTAATAATAATAATAATAATAGTAATAACAATAATAGTAATAATAATAATAATGATAATAATAACAATAATAATAATAATAATTATAATAATAATGATGCAAGTAATAATATTAATAATGATTAATAATGTTGTGTCTTTCAACTTTTTTCCGGTTAGGGGTCACCACAGCAGAACACCTGTCCGCTAATGATTGGCAGTAGATTTTTACGTGCCGAGTTGCCAGCCCGGACGTACAACCTTCAATGAAGGTACACCCATTCACGCATGTCTCCACACAGAAGACGCTTTAGCTGAAAATCGAACAGGACAACATCTTACTGTGAAATCCAAACAGCTACGAAACCACAAACTTTGACCGAAAAGATGATCCGCTTAGGCTGAACGCTTTACGACTCGCTTTTATTAAAATAAAGTGAAACGTTAACAATATAAATAATGCTTTTCGCCCTAAACAATGATTGGACTTCTTCAGACAAACTGACAAACATCTGAATAGTACTTAAAAGTAATTTCTTAAAGTGATACTTCTACTATTGCTGCTATAATAATGATGTTATAAATGTCGCTATTAAAAAACAAATGCGTTTATTTATTAAAAATAAAATTAAAAAGTTCTTTACTTATGTTATGAATTTAATGTACTAGAATGATATTGAAAATAATAATAAATAAAACATTAATAGTTTTAAAAATCTCATCAAATACATTTTGATTTTGATACGTTTATTATGTATACCTAGAGAGCGTGGCAATGAATAAATAAATGGCATATTATGGATTTTCCTGAACATAACTTTTGTTTCAAAGTTATTCATCAAGTAAAGCAAGATATTTCGAGGGGGACCTTTTAACCTTTTGCTGGAAAAAAGCGAACTATTATGGCAGATTCGGCTCAATGCCTTCATGCACCCTGGATTAAATGAGAAATGTACATTAATGTGTCTCCTAAAATTACGAAGTTTAGAGAGATAATTCATATTAAAACAGAAAAATATAAAATAAAAATAAAAATAGAAATGAAAATAAATATAATAATAGAATAACTAATTAGTATGATAGTCATTATATAATTTGCCTTTATTTTTCTTACCACTACCTCTAGAATAAAATGTGCTAGTAATAATAGAAAATTAAATAAGAGTCTATCGGAATAATCATTTTTAAGTTTCAATTATTAATATTTTTTATAACAGTTTTTTATTTTAAATTTCTGCACATCACCATTTATTTATCCATTTATTTATTCATAGCAACGCTCTCTAGGTATACATAATAAACGTATCAAGATCAAAATTTATTTGATGAGATTTTTAAAACTCTTAATGTTTTATTTATTATTATTTTCAACATCATTCTAGTACATTAAATTCATAACATAAGTAAAGAACTTTTTAATTTTATTTTTAATAAATAAACATATTTGTTTTTTAATAGCGACATTTATAACATCATTATTATAGCAGCAATAGTAGAAGTTTCACTTTAAGAAATTACATCATGATTTACAATCATGGCGCAAAAATGAGCTATTTAAACAACTTTTCAGTACTATTCAGATGTTTGTCAGTTTGTCTGAAGAAGTCCGATCATTGTTTAGGACGAAAAGTGTTATTTATATTGTTAACGTTTCACTTTATTTTAATAAAAGCGAGTTGTAAAGCGTTCAGCCTAAGCGGATCATCTTTTTGGTCAACATCTTACTGTGAGGCAACAACGCTACTGCAACACCACCACTGCAGTTTTCAATAATAATGATTAATAATAATAATGATAATAATGATAGTCCATAAAATGAAAGCTGAACAACACTAAATTGTGATCAGCTGTGCTTACCTAGAGTAAGCATTGCTTAAATTTGTATGCTTAGTAATAATTACCCTAGCTAAGCAGATTGGTGCACCAGTAAGCAGTGCTTAGTATCTACCCCTTTAAGCAAATTTTATCTTTGCTAAGCGGGTTTGCCCATTGCTTAGCTTAGCTCAGCATTTTCAAAACTGTCCTATCATGGCAAAGGGAGGAAAATCATCCCTATTTAAAACTCACAGGTGGGAATACAGCTCATAACCAGTTGTTGCTTCCCACTGCAGGCACTATGGCTAGTGTTGTTGAAGGTGTGTGCTTTTGGGTGCAGCGCTGGGGCATTCAGAAGTCCAGGGTCATGGTTGGACTCCTAGAAGAAAACTATGAAGGGAGACTGCTGCAGGACTGGTACCAGGGCTCCCAATACAAAGCAGAGGCCTGGGACTGTCTCACACGTGATCTCACCAGTTCCACTGGCATCCCTTGGACTGGTGAGCAGGTCTGGCACCATTTTGCTGACCTGAGTTATAGAAAGAGGGAGCTCTTGGACCACTGTTTCCAAGATGCCTAGGTGGGAAATGTCCCAGATGCATTTAAGTATCAGTATCAATAAGTGCTTTCCAAAGTCCAGACTGTCTATATGATGGATAGGTATGCTTAAATGTTTCTCTATCTCCTGTACAGTTGCAGATGAGAGGGCTGCAAACTTGGTTACCCACACCAGCAGGCTGCTAAGGGTGTGTTGCAAGGCTGGTGTGTACAAATCTAGCTTGTAGTATTCAAGGAAAATAAATACAAAATCATAGAATGTCACCTGTCAGTGGGCAGCCATGGTGGTGCAGCGGTTAGCATTGCCACCTCACAGCAAGAGGTGATCCAGTTCAATCCTCAGCTGGATTGCCTTCTGTGCGGAGTCTGCATGTCCTTCCTATGGTCATGTGGGTTTCCTCCACGTGCTCCGGTTTCCTCCCACATCCCAAAGACATGCTGTATATGGATTAGATACTCTAAATTGGCCCTAGGTGTGAATGCATGCATGTGTGTGCCTTCAGAAGAAGGTTGGTTGCTGGGCTGGCAACTCAACACTGTAAAACTCCACTGCCAATCATGAGCGGACAGTTGATCCACTGTGGTGACCCCTAACCAGGAAAAGATGAAAGAAGTATTTAAAAATGGGTATGGTTTCTACTGAATAAATGAGACATTAGCAGAGTAATAGTGACATACAGGGTATATATCAATAAAAGTGTCAGTACCTGTCAATAAAAGTCAAAACCCGGACTTGTTGTATTTACTTTGGTATGTGTTGTCATGAATTGAAATGTGTACAGTTTTTGCACAGCAACTATAGCTCAGAAAGCATTAAATAATCAAGGTTCATCTGACAAAGATTATGGAGTTGTCAAACAGGAGATTAACTATATGAAATGTTCCATGCACCAAGATCTGATACCTGAATAGTAATGTTGTGTTAATCAGTGTTTTCCAGTCTGTGCTATGTCAAAGTATGAATACACAGTATAAGAACTATCTGCCATGCATGAATGTCAGAATTACAATGTCACATTATACAACCAAGAGGGTATTAGGCAGAAAACAGTCAAACAAGAAACAACAGTTTCTAAATATCTCATTCTGATGAAACATAAATGTTATTCTATTTTATGCACAGTCGTGGTTCAAATCCTAGGAGTGGTAGTAAGCTGCATGCATATTTCCACTCGTGAATATGTGTAGAAACAGTCAGGTAGTGTTAACAGAAATTTCCTCCACGGGTCTGTAAGGTAAGAAATGGTTTATCTTAGCTGTAAGAAAGCTGTACTTATACACTGTGTACAACACCCACTGTCCAACTCCAAGGCTGCAAATGACAGCAAGATAAGTACATGCACCAAGTAGTCTCCACCAAGCAATGCCCCTGAAGTGTCACGCTGTCACAGCTAGTGGTTAATGCCACCCACACTCAGGGTGGCAGATAGAAATCAAGTTAGCGTTTGGCAGTACCACACATGCACACATACACACACACACACACACACACACACACACACACACACACACACACACACACACGCACACGCACACACACACACACACACACACACACACACACACACACACACACACACACACACACACACACGCACACACACACACTATGAGTGTACATATGTAACCCTGACAATGTGAATTTGGGTAGAAATAGTCAGGTAGTGTTAATAGAAATTTCCTCCACAGGTCTGCCAGGTAATAAAATGTATAAATTAGCTGTAAGAAGGCTGTACTTATACACTGTGTGCAAATATACAACTGCCTAACCCAAGGCCATAGGTTGATGTAAAGTGAGGTAATACTTGATTACTTGATGAGTAATGATTATAGCAATGATCATTAAAGTTGTGAGCATTGAAGCCTATACAGTTAACTGACATCTCTCTCACTCCCCCACCCTATCTGCACCAGTAATCTAAAGACGTAAATCAATGGGTATGTTTTTCACCAAATCTACTTTAGGGAAATGTGTCCTATTGTTCTACAAATATTTAAATGTTTGACTATTAATGTTCCCCTGTTCAAATACTATTATCGGTGGCCTGTTGCTATCATTATAACCTGTATACTGTTATAATGCCCACCGTGGTTTCATATATGCATGGGTTCTGTATGCTATGCAAGTGTTCCAAATTTGTGCTTTGGGTTAATGGGAATACCTATGCATGCTGTTATAACTAATCCTGGAATGTGTTTTTCATGACTAACCAACATATTTTATAAAACTGCAACACCATAGCACATCTGAGAAGGCCGATCTCATCGGATCCACCTGTCCTGCCTCAATTGGCCATGGCACTGGGCCCCAGGATGTCTGGAATCCAATTTGGGACCTCCTCATTTGCTGGTCCTTCACCACCTTTGGGTGGAACTACCTCAGGAGATGGGGCCTGCCCCCCGGGAGATGGCACGGACAGAACACGGTCACCCAAAGTCAGGTCCGGGAATTGGTGTATAGTGAGCTTCAAAAGGAGTTCAGAGATCTGCTACACCAGCTTGAGGGCCATGTGACACATCTTGAGGGTCAGCCTGCATCTCCTGCTCAGCCCCCAGCACAGCCACCTTTGGGGCCATGAAGGTGCAGTGGTGACTGCCCATGGGTGAAGACCTCAGTCCCACTGTATCCATTTGGGGGCACGTGGGCATCTGATTCCCAACCATCCTGCCTGTCCAAGGTGTTTTCCCCCCATTGTGTCATATACC
The DNA here is from genome assembly GCF_019279795.1 of Protopterus annectens. Taxonomy (NCBI): domain Eukaryota; kingdom Metazoa; phylum Chordata; order Ceratodontiformes; family Protopteridae; genus Protopterus; species Protopterus annectens. The sequence continues at coordinate 1,116,960,412 of NC_056735.1, forward strand.
ACCCTTGTTTGCTGTCTTGTCTGTCTTGTCTGTTTTCCTACCCAACCTACCTCCCCAAATATACCTACTATCATTCCCCAACATCCCACTCTCACCTTATAAAATAAAGGGCAATCTGTTCCCACAAAAAAAAGTTGTCTCATACATAGCTGTCCATTTCACACATATGTCCACTGGACACATGAAATCTTGTCTAATTGGCTTAACAACAACTTACTGTTGTCCTCACCCCTCTCTCAGGGGTTTGAATGTCCAAATTCACCACCAAATTCTGTACAAATGCACAGTTGTTGCTGTATCAGAAATGGAAGCTGTGGACCTCTCCTACACTCATCCTGCACATCCCTAGCTATCTTTCATATTGTTTTCCCCTCCGTGTGCCCCCTTTTTCACCACTTTCCTATCACCCTTTTTTTCTTTTCTTTTAAAGAACTTAGCATGGGGATAAGTGGGAGTAAGCAGCAGTAAGTGAGTTTGCATAATGCTAAGCGATGCCTACACAGATTAAGCAGTTTTCTGTTTAACCATGTGCTGGCATTGCTTACCATTGCACAAACCCATGCAAACCCAATTGCAACTGCTTTAAGCACCCTGTATCCATCAGCCACTGTTCTGCCCAGCAATCAAATAATCAACCCTTGCAGGTCTTGAACCCAGGACCCTTACACCACAGCAATTTACTACTAGGCAATCTGAACTACAGAAGTAACTGATGTTTTTTCAAACATATCATTCAGTAGAGTAATTCAACATTATATACATAAAACAGTCAGGTTTTGTGTGTGTGTGTGTGTGTGTGTGTGTGTGTGTGTGTGTGTGTGTGTGTATATTTATATATATATATATATATATATATATATATATATATATATATATATATATATATATATATATATATATGTATGGAGATGCATATATATGGAAAACCAAATGCATGATATATGTACAGATATACATATACAATATATACATATAGATGTATATAGAAAAGTAATTAAATATATATATATATATATATATATATATATATATATATATATATAAACACACACACACACACACACACACACACACACACACACACACACACACACATACACACACACACACACACACACACACACACACACACATATATATATGTAGTCATAACATGTAGTGGAGTCATACCTCAGAACCATACCTCCAACCTCTTACTGCAACAAATCTGTCCAAAGGCTGTCACAATGTGGGAGGGCAATGGGCCCAAACTGCGGACCTATTTTAAATATTGCCCTTATCTCACTGTCTCCAGCAGCCACTGGCCTGCTTTGCAAAAAAAAAGCAATCCTATCAAGTTCTGAACCCTGGAGCCTGTACATGATAATCAGAGTAATCACGACTGGCCTTAGGCATAGGCGAAGTAGGTGACCGCGTAGGCTGCCGTACAGCCGGCCTCGTAAAGGGCAGAATTTTATGTATTTATTTATTTAATTTAATGAATGTACTTTCATTATTTTGTGATCTTCTCGGTGCCCTATCTCTGAGTGAAGGGCACTGAGAAGATCGCAAAATAACAAAACCATAGAGCGAAGGGAAGGGGAAGCGCCCTGCCACTTTTATAGCATCAGGCTGGCTGGGAGGCTGGCTTCAACAAGTAAAAAAAATATATATTCTGCCATCACATACAGAGCTTAAATTAGTTCAGTGAAGAGAGGGGTTAAGGTTATCATGTGTGCACATGTGGTCATTCAGATTCTGAAGTAACTGAAAATTTGTTAGGCTACTTAATGGTCAAGCCTGTTAACAACCTTTAATATAAACTGTAAATTGGTACAATATAAAAATTGAAGAAAATTCCAACAAACACAACTTATAGTCTGAACAGACAGCTTGACACTGATCGTACATATGCACCAGCTGTATGCGGATGGAGCTATATAGTAAGAAGTTTTACAGTCTGTAAGTATGGTGTAGTGTGCAGTATTGCATGCTGTATTGTTATGAAGATTTCTTAGCAGAAGGAATGTGAACAATGAAGTCATTTGGTTATTTCTGAAGAGTACAGATGTCATTTGCTGAATGTCAGAAAGTGAAAGCAGTTTTGAGATTACACTATATCTATATTTGAGTAATTACTGCTGCTGACATGCATTTAGTGGAAACTTCATTTTGTGAACAAACATACATTCATAATATTTCATTAATTCAGTCATTCATTCATTCATTTGCTGACTGCCTGCTTAATCCATTTCAGAGCTGCAGAGGATCTGTAGCCTGTTTTAGGACTTACTGGATACAAAGAAAGTAAACTATGTCATCACACATAATATGCATCACTGCAGACAACTTGGAGGATTCCTAATTCATCTGTTACATGTCTTTAGGGTGTGGGAAGAAACTGGAGCAGCTACCAAAAACCAGCATAGACACATGCATGCTCTGCACAAAATGTACTACAACCAAGAACCAAACCAAAGAACCACACTCTTTGAGGCAGCCATGCTAACCATGGGACCACTGTGCCCCCACATTTTTAATTGGCCAATCTGTCTACCCTAGTCTTACCCTTCTCTGCCATCCATATTATAACCATTTACTAAACGTCGTTAGGCATCTGACTGAGTGCCAAATGTGGTAATAAGACAGAATGTGTGTTTCCCTTAAGGAATATATTTATATATATATATATATATATATATATATATATATACATATATATAATTTTTGCCACATTTTGCCCTTTTTGCTTCAGTCTTTCCCCGCATAACCTTATTGCTTTCTGCCATAAAATGAAAGCTTAGGAAGTAATGAATTATCACAATAACAGAAAGAGCAATGACTGACAGTGAAGAGCACATAAGATGCATAATGAATTCAACTTTGACACTTAATGTGTGTTTGTGTTATCCTACTGAAGTATTATTACTATAATGTATTATATGATTTGTTTTCTCTTTATTCAGCAGTGACATGGAAAAGGTGGTGTGTATGAGATGGTTATAACATCACAGGTTAGCAATTCTGTGCTCAAATACACATGCATGGACTCAGTCTTTCACTTAAAATGTTCAAGGCTTTTGAATACCTCACAAAGTTCCTGTTAGACTACTAAGACTTACAAAGTCAAATGTTTTGCGTGACGTAGCTGATTCTTTTTATTGTTTTACTACTGGCTGTACTGAAACAAAGTTCATATGCTTTTCTTTGTCAGTTCTGTTAAACTGGGACAAGTGGTTTCCTTAAAACTTCTTGATTCTTGCTGGGGAGCTTCTAATTGTACTGGCAGATTCACACAAACTATCTAATAATGCCTTATTTTCCTAATAGTCAAGTATCTTCAGGATGTATTAAAAAGGTCATTATTTCCCAGTAGAATAACTTGCCCTTTTTCCTGGCATTGCACTTGTTTCCTGTGTAAGTATTAAGATGTTACTTGTTATTAATTTGGGGGAAAACTGCAGGTTCCGGTAAATGCTGAATCTCATTTGTATGTTGATTGATTTACTTTTCCTTGTGATACTCCCCCACATTTTTAATATTGCAGTTTGTAGTTTGGTAAATAAATAATTAGCCACTTAAAGAGCAACCAGACTTTCCCTTTCATCCAATGGTGATTTCAAATTAAAGGGGGCTGCAGGAGACAGCTGAATGGGTGGGGCAAATGGGAAGGGGTGTGACCAACTAAACGGGATGGATCTATGCTCAAAACCACAACTGGAACTTTAATTAAATACGCTGCCCTGGGTGCCAAACCATCATTATGAGAGTCCAATCAAGACAAAATGAAGTGTAGAAGAAAAAAATATTTCAATGCATTGGCTACATGACAATTTACTTAATATCTTGATGGAAACACAAAGGTTGTGAGGCATGAAAAAATAAATTACTTTTTAAATACATTACTGGAATGCCAGTCAAAATCACGTATAAAAAAAAACAAGCAGCACTCAACTCAAACCACTTCTCCTTGCACTACAGTTCTAATTATAATTTATATTCAGCTTTATAAAATTACCAAGTAACATGCTGAAAGTAGCAATCTCTGTGATACCCCCACTTGCAAAAATGTTTCTTATCCAAAAAAGACCTGCTGCCTGACAACAACTATCTTCTTGTTTCATGGGGAAAACATGATCAAAATAAAAAATGAAAAGCCACAGTTGTACTTGTGGTCTACCTTGGATGGGGGAATACTCTGCACAGTTACACTGCATAACTGCTCCTTGCCTTGCTTGGACACATCCAGAGCCACTACATGGGGGAGTGGGGTGCAACAAGTATGTCACAATTTGAAATGTCTCTGGCTGACGGTGATGGCCCTGACACTCATACCTCTCAACCTCAGAGCAAGAAATCTGGACAAAGCCATACATAGAAGTGGGACACAGGCCCAAAAATAAAGACCATTTTTAAATATTGCTCTTATAAACTTAGAAAGATAATAGAACAGTAGTAGGTCTTGCATTAATATGAATTTTTGAAGGGTATGAAATCTGAAACTCAAATGTCTGCCATTATTTTCTAACTTCAATCTTTAATAATTTGCTACTAATTTGCCAGAAAACCACAATTTTATGAAAAACAGACCAAATATGTTATGCAAAAATATAAAATTGACACACAATACAGATGGGAACCTGTCAAAGAAGGGACACCTTTTTAAAATTAGTACTGTTAACTTGAGCAGCTGACAAAATAAGCATCTACACACATTTCTGAAATAAAAGTAATCTATAACTCTGATCATTACAGCTATTTATAATTGAAAACCCTTCACGTTTTCTTCCAAAATTGCCATTTTGCAGAGGGATTATTAGGGGGAGAGCAACATTTTGAGCCAAAATTGGGGACAGTTGAGAGGTTTGAATATTCCTAATTCTATAAAGCAATTTATTTGCACGTACCTCTCAACCTCTTAATGCAGGAAATCTGGTCAAGAACAAATATATTGGGGGAACATACAAACAGTACTAAAAATTGCTCTTGTATAAACTTAAGACAGTTGATAGAATAACAGGCCTTGCGTTAGCATGCATTTTTCTGAAGATTATGACATCTGAAACTCAATGTCTGTCACTATTTAGTGACTTCATTCCTAAACGATTTGGCATAAAACCACAAATTTTATGAGGAACAAACCAAAAGTAAGAAGCAAAAATCTATTAATTCTGCAAAATTCTGGACAGTTAAAAGGTATAGTTCAGCCGGGGCTGTCTGAGTTTGCTGCCTCCCCCCTCACAATATCATGGCCGAATGGAGCGTCCCCCCTGCAGCCATTCCAATGTCCCATTCCTTGGTTATTTTGCCCCATTTGCCATAAACACTGTAATGTGCATACTGCTTTACTTCTGCAATGATACGGATTTCATTTGAAAGTTTTTACAGCATAAACCCTAATAGATATCTGCTAAACAAAGCAATGCAGTCTCACAATGAAAATAGACTTAGCATTAAAACTTCTCTGCCCTTGAAAGTCACATTCATTGAAACAACATTGAAACCCACATTCAAAGAAAATACATTTTGCCAGTGGCAGATAAAGATTAACTTTGGACTGTTTTCAAATCATAGGCCCCTTGAACACGAAACATAAACATGCTCTTTGATACACCTTCCTGACTGTATTCAATTATATTCCTTGTACAAGGCAGTACAGTTGTTAGAGGGCATTTTAAATGTATTGTTTTGAACATTTTTCCAGTAAACAATGAAGCAAAAATGCATGCAACAATAATGACAAAACTTCCCAATTCAGAACATTTCCATCATAAAAGTCTACTCAAACTTCTACAGTCCACCAGTATCAGTAAATATGCACGATCTCTGAAGAAGTAAAAGTCATTAAATAATTCCACATTAAAAAATCTGTTAACTAATGAAGAGGTTACTGCTAGCAAACAACTTTATATGTCATTGTTTCATCTACAAATGAAGTGCCTGTTGCCCTTGAGGAATAAATTGCCTATGTTGCGTTAAAAAAATGATAAGCTAATAATATTGCAATAGGGAATGGACGGCAAACTGATAACAGGTTCATAGTTACTAGATATCTCTGCCAAAGAGGACTGCAGCATCCATCCCCTTTACAACAAAGTACAGTATCAGCAATGCATCTACCTACTGTAGGAATAGAACCCACAGCCTTCTGCATTAAAAGCAAATACACTACCTGTTGTCTGGCTAACAACACAAACAAACTCAACATAAGCAGCACTAAACTTTTGTTTCCCTGCAGTTCTCAGCTCCTTGTAAAATCTACTTGACACTCAGCTGTATCTCTGAACTCTGCAGCACAAGAAATCTGGAAAAAGCCAACATTTATTTGGGGGGGGGAACAAAAGCCCAAAATCCAGGGACAGATTTTAAACATTGCTTATATAATGTTGGAAATTTTCTAGAATAAAATGCTGTATTACCACCATACAGTTCACTGCAAATTAATTGAACCCAGGAACCTGTGAAAAACAGTCAGAGCAACATATGACTTTGCCAAATCATTGATTTGTATAAAAGAAAGGAAGACTGAAACTTAAATGGCTACCATTTAGTGAATTCAGTTCTCACCATAGCTGTCAACATCTTAGCACAAAACACCTTAACAAAGCCAGTAAGGGGGGAATACAGCCCCCAAACATATTCAGGTATCACCATAGCTCTCAACCTTGGCACAAAAAACCTGGACGAAGCCAATAATGGGGGAATGCAGTCCAAAAAATAGGAACAAATATCCATTGAGGACACCAGACAAATCTACACAAATGCAGGGAGGGCATGCAGACTCCACACAGAAGGTATCCCAGCCAAGAATCAAACCAGACAACCTGCAGCTGTCAGGCAACAATGCTACCACTGGCTGTGTTAAGTAACAAAAAATACAGAAACCACAGATTTCATGAGGAAACATGACAGAACAAATGTGAGGCAAAAATCTGCAAATGTTTTTACAAATGGTGGTGGGTAGGGAAGCGTTCAAGCCTAATTCTCTGTCCACCACCATGTAGCAACTGGGGCATTTCAAACACACACTCACACACACACACACACACACACACACACACACACACACACACACACACACACACTCCTGTCTCTGCAGCCTGATCACCTGTCTCTGTCCTCCATAATGGCCTGCACATGCTGTTGGGTCTCCTGTGAGATGTGAGGAGGCTGGAGCCTTCAGCCTGCAGGCGATGCAGTCTGGTGACCTTCTGGTCTGTGTGGATGTCACTGCACAGACCTCTGGGCTGGAAGGGCAGAGTTTCCTGCTTTCCCTATCTGGACTGCCTAACAGAGCAGTCTGGAGCTCAGGAATGAGCATGCATGGAGTTCTGGTCTGCTTAACACAGCAGTCAGGAACTAAGCATGCATGTGTGGAGTCCAGACAATTTTATTTTTTATGTTCTACGGTGGGGGGGGGTTATGTTCTATGGTGGGGGGAATTTATTTTATTCAATGTTACAGGTGTGGGGGCTGCAGTCCTATAGCACGAGCCACCCCTGCTTACATTTGCTGTAAGTAAATCTGATTGCATTTTTATTCATGGTGTCTTACGCTTATGCAGAAAAGGCAATATGCATTTATTTGAGTTTTCTACTAATGAGAAATTGACAACTTTATAGCTATACAACCACCTTGTAACAACTGAAGTGCTAGTCCCCGTGTATGCCTTTAATTACCAGCTGCACCACAACAGTGAAGAAAAATGTGTGTCACTTTAAAATGTTCATACATGAAAACCATGTTGTTTTATTTTTTAATCTCATATTTATTACAGTCTACTGTACAAGTGTATTTAACATATACATACATACCACCCTCCGATAAAAAAATCAGCAGTTTTATTAATTGAATGACAATATAGATGGTGCACTCATAGACCCTAATACAGAAATTTTTAACTTATAAAAGAGAAGTCAAACCATCCTATATACATATATATATATATATATATATATATATATATATATATATATATATATATATATATGGATTCACTTTATAACCTCGAATTACTGAAATGTCAAATTTCAGTATTTCGAGACTATAAAACCGAATCCACAAAATACAGACACAAAAAAAACGCGAAAGTCAAAACACCGAAAAAAACGCACACACACAATACTACACATACACCACAACACCCACTTCAAAACAAAAACAAACAAAACTACATACATACACAACTCATGCACCCCACACCCCCCCACTTATATATACTAACTCCAAGATCGCACAAACACAAAAAGAAGCCGACTCACACACACACATTCTCCGACCCCTCACACACACATCAAACACATCAGCACACTCACACACACTCTAACTCCCACTCACAACCCTTAGAAAACACTTACCTGACATAACACCTACATCCACACATGGCACCATGCACCATCAAAACACAATCCCGAACATTACGCAGCGTAAGGTCATAACTGCGAATTCAACATATATTCGAATTTGCGATTATGAGCTTTCGCTATTTATAACATTCGGCTTTATAGCCTCAAGATACTGAAATTCGACATTTCAGTAATTCCAGGTTATAAAGTGACTATATATATATATATATATATATATATATATATATATATATATATATATATATATATATATATATATATGTCTACTTTAAATAACCGAAAGACCACAACACCGAAACACAGAAAACCGAGACCAGAATCACAAAACCCCAAAGCACCGAAAACCATGAAACTGTAAACCACACACATAACACACACACAACTACCCCAAACTAGTAAACACACCAACCTACACTAGTGATAGGCAGGGAGCAAGCTCCCCTTGCACCCCCCCACACCCCCCACTTTAATATTCTAACTCCGAGATCGCACAGACATACAAGGCAAACTCACACCCACACATTACAGTCCCTCACACACATAAACCAAGTCACAACACACACTTGCACACAGCAATACCTTTCACAACTACAATTACACATACATACTAACCTACTGCAGAACACCAAAAGCGCTAAATCAAACTCCCGTAATGTCGGGAATTTGAATTTCGTGCTTTTCGGTGTTCTGTAGTTTCATGATTCTGGTCTCGATCTTCTGGGTTTCGGTGTTGTGATCTTTTGGTTATTTAAAGTAGACCCATATATATATATATATATAGAGGTATATAGCTCACATGCTCGACTAGCATATGTCTGAATCACAAAACATTGAACACACATATACAAAAGCGCTTAACATCGAAAAGCGCTTCTGTGTATATGTAGTTCAGAAAACAGAAAATCTACGTTTCTCCCACACCCATCCTACTTTATTATTCTCACTCCGATATCACACTACAGTGGGGAAAAGGGAATTGTAGTCCGATCTTCAAAACAGGCACACATACACAGAAGTGCTTGTCGATGTTAAGCGGTTTGTTGTATGTGTGTTCGATGTTTTGTGATTTGGACATATGCTAGTCGAACATGTGTCCGAATCCCATATATATATATATATATATATATATATATATATATATATATATATATATATATATATATATATATATATATATATATATATATGGGTCTATATGACTTGGTCGACAGTTCATATGGTCGACAGTTTATTTGGTCGACAGTTCATTTGATCGACAAGCATTTGTCCCCTTCCCCAATGTTGTGTGACCCTGGAGTTATATATAGTTAGGGGGGGTGTGGGGGGCACAGCCCCCCACATTGGGGGGTGTGGGGTGCGAAGCCCCCACCTAAAATGCTGTTGATCAAATGAACTGTCGACCAAATAAACTGTCGACCATATGAACTGTCAACCAAGTCATATAGACCCATATATATATATATATATATATATATATATATATATATATATATATAGATATATAGATATAGTTGTAGATATATATATATATATATATATATATATATATATTCATACAATAAAGATAAATAGATTCCCATAATATATATTCAGATATAAAAGCTTACCAACCATAGATTCTAATTTAATTTATAAACCAATCAAGAATAAACAAAGTCTACTCCAATAAAATGAGACTAATGCAACAAAATAATTTTAAAAGTTGGTCGGTCCAGGACAACACAAGCACATACCTACCCACACCATCTATGTGGGTGTTTTCTATTGCAGTGACCAGATTACATTAGTCTGCAGATCCCAGAAAATGATTAAAAGATGCAAGTGTAGCCCAATAAAAACAAATACATTAATCCTCCATTTAAATTACTACTTTTGTATTAGCTGCCCAACTCACAGCACCTATTGTAAGAATATGTTCTGCTACTTTTGCAGTACCAGTGGCAGAGGAGCATGTCTTTTCTCAAAGCATGTCAGATGATGATACGTACTAGAATCGGTGCGCTGCTTTTGAGAACTGCACGTTTTCTTGAGCTGGCAGAGAAGCATGACAATGAGAATGCAAACGTCTGAACAAATAAAAGGGAGTCCTGTGTTGATGACAAAAGGAGATTTTTGGATCACTTTTCTGTTTCCTGAAATTCTTACTTCTATGTAAGTTTCACAGTTTCACGGTTTATTGATTAATTTCAAAAGGTGTGTTAGGCCGATCAGATTCTCAGTGAAGACTGCTTATAGTTTTATGCTATTTCCTCCTTTTAACTGTCCTAATGCCCGCTACTTAACACACTGTATGGAATTATGAGCTTCAAAGGAAGACAGTTTACAGCTGCTCTTGCTAAGTCTGTTTTCAAAGTGCAGATAGCTGTTTTTTGTTTATCAAATGGCACACTGTATCATAGAATCTGAAAGCAGTGTCGGTAGCATAATTGCGTTTGGTGCAGAAGGCTGTGAATTCTACTCCCACACCATGGAAATGGAGTGCGGGTATTGCAGTACCCATATGATTGTTTGCATTATAAGGGGGAAAGGGGGTCTACACTCCTATGTCCTCCTTTGTATGAGATATGTAGTAACGGTGAACTTGTTGGTTTGTTATTTCTTATTGAATCCAAAAAATACCCAGCACAAGGGAAAGATGAAAAAATATATTACAATTTTAATGTGGCAAATCCCATGAATACAATAAAAGCAAACCAGTTTTTGGCTAAAAAGTTATAGCCTTCTTCAGTGCATCAAAAAACATTCATTAGGGCAAACCCTTACAGCTGCTTAAATATATATATATATATATATATATATATATATATATATATATATATATATATATATATATATATATATATGATTGCTTGCATTTTATATATATATATATATATATATATATATATATATATATATATATATATATATATATCAAAAACCTGATCAGTTCACTGCATACTGTTGGGTCTTGCCCTTAAGTAGTGTTTGACGTTTGGTGTTCAGTCCTGTTTTTCACTGATACTGTTCGTTTTGAAACAGTCTCTTGCATGGACTTGGGGCTTAAAACACAGGATTTACATCAAGTTCGGTAAGGTGAGACTAATGACTTTTGGGCATTCATATTTGCTATCTACAATTTAGTTTTTTTTTTTTTTGATTGAATGGGACTTTTTATCAATGCACATTTGGCGCTTTATATTTGGCATTTTGGCGTTACAACTATTGACATCGTTTTCTTGAAATACTTTGGCATATAAATTTGGAGCTCAAAAGTGGGACTAACTTTACTAATGTTTTTAATAAGGCGAGATTGTTGACTGTTGGGACGCTGTTACAAATCTTTGATGGATTAATTGGAAATCTCTGGGTTTTTGGCTATCTGCAGGGATGCCATCTTTATTTTTTAACTGAGGAATTACGAACGAAACATCTAACTTTCACATAACTGTTTTTCAATCAACATTGCTTGTTGAATTCGAAGGTTGTGACTTTTCTTTATTGATCAGATCTATCTGTGGCTCACTGTAGAGGCTTGGACAGATGGTACAATATCATGTTATATTACGGCTTTTCTAATAACTGGATATCTTTATTGAATACCTGGGGCATCCAAACTGTTTACACATCATATTTTGGACTCCTTTTGATGTAACTTATGTTGATTTATGAAACATCTATAACTGTAACTTTATTATATTTTTTTCAGGATTATTATGTTTAGATGAATCCTGGTTGTTTTATATACTAGGACGATTTACAAACAGATATTATGCTTACTTATGATATATGCATGAGCAGAGTGCACAGTCTATTGTCTATATGTGAATTACTTTTGATTATAATACTGCTTTTACAATGCAGATTTCCATTATCAGCTGTTGCTTAACGGCTTCATTGAGGTCCTAAAACATATAGATATATTGGGATTTATCACAATATGAACTAACTTACATCCAAACTATTTAACTCTGTCATGCACTTGTATGTTTTGAATATGTGCTTTACATGATCTATACAGTGTGTTTAAACTGGGAACTAACAAGACAGTATGGTTCAATAATTTTGGGTTATGTGGCTTGTTGTCCTCAACTACCTCTGTTTTGAGAATTATTTATGAGATTTGCTCTTTTTTGGATACCTTTTATTGACCCAAGATTTAAACCATTTTCAGTCCTATAAGGATGCAATTATATTATATATGTCTATGGGCATTGGTTCAACGTATTATTAGTAATGCCTAGTCAGGCATAAGGATCTTGTTGTGTTATAAAGGGGTCAGAGATGAAGTTGGTCACCCTTATCCACCAGTATATGTTCTTACAATTAAAGAACTTTATTGTGAACTAATATTAGGTGGAACTGTTTATAGTGCTTTTATGCACTAACAGTCAACATTAGTAAGTGGCAGAGATGTAGGTTGGTAACTACCAATTTTTATGGTTGTCAATTCTTTTTATTTGGGTCTAAAGACATCAACATTTAATGGTGTTTGATATACTTGGAATTTTTCTTAGACAAGGGGTTTATTGGGACCAACATCCAGTGACTCATAACAGAGGTTTATATAACCTGTTTTGGATCATGTTCTGATTACTATTAGAGTTTAATTTGGGTGTTAGTTTTGTTCTTTTCCATGGCTGAATAGTTGTTCATTTTGGATCACATCTATTTCAACATTTTTTTACTTACAATTGATGGTTGAATAACAGATTCAACTACTGATATATTTTTAGTATTTACTAAACATCATGGACCTCACTAAGCTATTACAAGGTTTATCAGGTGACAGAGACAATTTAGAGATTTTTGGTTTTAAACCATCTAAGTCATCAATACTATTGCAGACAAGGATGACCCACAACATCTTTGTGCTCTATTATTTCAAAAGTTGACTAAATATATGAGGACACTTAGGGCCAATATTAGGCACCTTAAATTATTCTAAGCTTACAAGCTTAAGGACATCACACCACAAGGTTTACGAGTCAGGATTCAACCCCTGGTGGGACAGATAGATAACCAACTTTCTCAGGACTGGGCCTTAGCACAACATAAAGCACCCATGCTTTTTGTAGACATCCTAATTGCATATTATGAAAGGATGATTGATAAATGCATAGGGGAGGTTACTATTAGTTGTGAAGAGGCCAAAATGTATGAGACAGAAACCTTTCTCAATAGCTATTTAAGCAACTTGGCTAAAGATCTATCAATATTGGAGGAACAGCTAGTTAGGAAGAAAACCCCAAAATTCCAAAGAGCCATCACAGATTATGAAATTACCCAAAAAAGTGTGCGATTTTCAGATTCTGGTTTCAAAACAACCAATAGAAAGATGAGACCCAGATCAATACTCAGAAAATCAGCACAGAGTTAGTGGCACCTCCAAGGAGGATTCGTCCTCTGCCATTGGTTTACACTCCCTTTCTACCCAAGAATCTCCAGTAGCCAAAAGGAAACCTCATGTAGACTCTTTAGGCATAAAAAAAGCAGGGGGGGCAGGAAACATAGAAGAAAAAACACACAGTATTCAACAGCTGTTGGAGAAGATTGTATCTCAGTGAATAATGTACACAGCATCTCTTCATACCAGTTGTCTGATGTACAAATTAAACTATTAAATAAGGGTCTCAATTTTTTACTGACTTTTGCGGTACCTGAACATACTCTGGTTAATGACCTTAATGATTTTTGTAGACTACTTAATTTGAAAATATTTTTTCAGATACACAAAATACTCAAGGATCTACTGGTTTCCATTTTGGAAAATCTAATTTTGAGCCCCCCCCCCCATGGATAAGCATGTTGCAGTTTTTAGGGAGTGTGTATTAAAAGATCTTCACTTTTCTCAAGAATACCAGTTGGTTAGATATAATTTATCTAAAGCAGAACAACAAGTATTACAGGACCTTAGTAATAATCATGACCTAGTTATTTTGCCGGCAGATAAGGGAGGTGGCATTGTGGTTATGGATTTGGAACATGTACCAGGCAGAGGCTGAAGAACAACTGTCTGATGCCTGATTTTATATACACATGGTAGTTGATCCATCTCCAAATTTTGAAAAAGAAACTGATTCCTTCAAAGACCTAGCAACAGAGGAAGGCATAATTAGTCAGAAAGTTTGTAGACAACTGAAGGTTTCAGATCCAGTGCCCCAGTATCTATACCTACTACCAAGGATACATAAACATCCTACTAACCCTCCAGGACAGCCAATATTATCTGGTAGAGGATCATTAACTGAACCTTTATCTGCCTTCCTCACAGAATATTTGCAACCTTTGCTACCCATGGTTAGGTCTAGGTTGAAGGATACTACACGATTTCTTAATATTATTCAGGACACACAAATGGAACCAGCTTGGTATTTATGCACACTAGTTGTAACCTCCCTATACACTAGTATACCACACTGGGCAGGTCTACAGGCTATTCAGTTCTGGCTAAACAAATCACAACTATACACTCCTGGGTTCAACACACTCCTTATATGTTTAACTGAACATGTGTTGTCAAAAAATGTTTTTTATTTTTATGGGAAATCATACTGGCAAGTTCGTGGTTTTGCTATGGGAGCATCTTTTGCTCCCATTTATGCCAACCTGTTTATGGGTTTTTTGGAGGAACAGTTAATATATGACGACAATCATAATATACTTTTGGACCAGCTTGATATTTGGAGACGATATTTGGATGCTTTCTGGATGGTGGGTGAGGGGATCAGCAATATGTGCATGAATTTATACAATACCTTAATGAGAATAAGTGGGGTATTCAGTTTACATTGCACATTGAATATCAACAAATAGCATTTTTGGATGTCATCATAACCAGACAGGAGGATCATACGCTGGAATCACAAGTATACAGAAAATTTCCAGAATATAACACCTTGTTACATGCCTCCAGCTATCATCCTCACCACATCATCAACAATATTCCTAAGTCTCACTATTTACGTATCTAATATATTTGTTCCTCCAAACAATCTCTTAAAGCCTGCCAAGATGATTTAACTAACAGGCTACTTACCCATCAGGATCCTATCATTCGGACATTACATCAGGTTGATCAAATAGACAGGTGCCAACTGTTACAATGCAAGGATAGAACTATTCAGGCTGAAAATCATATTCCACAACCAATCAGGTTGGTTACTACTTTTGGGACCAATACCAATAGATTAAAAACATCATAAATAACCATTGGGATATCTTGTTAGCCCATGACAAATTGAGTGAACTGCTCAACCCTAGATATCTATTTTCCTATCGTACAGGTAGAACTATCAACTCATATTTAACCCATTACAAACATTATAGTCCACCTATCAGCCAACAACGAATCCTATTTGGAGATATACTATCAGGATGTGTTTCTTGTGGTCATTGTAGTGCTTGCACACACATATCTCAAACTAAGGAATTTACTAACTGTAATACATCCAAAATTTATGAAATAAGATGTTTTGGAAATTGCAGCAGTGATTGGATTGTTTATTTAACTACTTGTTTTTGTTCTTTATTTTATGTTGGACAAACATCCAGACCCTTCAGACATAGAATCAGTGAACATCTAAGTGAAATAAGAAATAAAAGGGTATCCAATGCCCTCTATAAATGCACTCTAATGCATAAAACTGCTAAATTCACCTTTACCATAATAGACAAAATTCATATGACTAAGTTATGTAAAGCTGGATGACATAATTTATTAAACTAAAAATAATCTGCTTGGATTATTAGGTTAGGTGCTCTATTTAAACCAGGCTTGAATGAGTTAAGTTAGTTCTGGTCTGAACCAATTGATGGATTATTTCAATTAAGCGATCAGGGTTTCGATATATATATATATATATATATATATATATATATATATATATATATATATATATATATATATATATAAGCAGTGGTGGTGCTGTGGTAGCGTTGTCGCCTCATAGTAAGACATCCTGTTCGATTCTCAGCTAGACCGTCTTCTGTGTGGAAACATATGTGAATGGGCATACCTTCATTGAAGGTTGTGCATCAGGGCCAGAAACTCGGCATGCAAAAATCTACTGCCAATCATTAGCAGACCGGAGTTCCACTGTGGTGACCCCAAACCAGGAAAAGCCGAAAGACACAACATAAGCAGCTGTAAGGGTTTGCCCTAATGAATGTTTTTTGATGCACTGAAGAAGGCTATAACTTTTTAGCCGAAACCAGTTTGCTTTTTTTGTATTCATGGAATTTGCCACATTAAAATTCTAATATATTTTTTCACCTTTCCCTTGTGCTGGATATTTTTTGGATTCGATATTACATTGGTTTGATCCGTGCACTTTGTCTTCCCTGTGTATTTTTGGTTTAGTCTGTTGTTATTTCCTATTGCAATATAACTAACTTACCAACTTTTTAAATGTAATATAGGCAATTAATTCTTCAAGGGCAGCAGGCACTGAATTGATAGATAAAACATTGAGAAATAAAGTTGTTTGCCAGTAGCAACCTCTTCATTAGTTACAGGTTTCTTTAATGTGGAATTATTCAGATGATTTTGCTTCTGCAGAGATTGTGCATATCGAGTGATATTGGTGGGTTGTAACTACAGAAGTTCTGAGTGGCCTTTTCTGGTTGAAATTTTCTGAAATGGGTAGTTATTGGTTCATACATTGTGTTTCATTGCTTATTAAAAGAATGTTTAAAACTACAAATTTAAAACCCATTCTAACAAATGGTACTGTATTATACAAGGAATATAATTTAATACAATCAGGAAGGTGAATCAAAGAAAAAATATGTATATTCAATGCCCTAAAAAGTGCGTGCAAGTAGTCTGTTTTGAAAGCAGCCCAAAGGTAAACGTAATCCTTCACTGGCCAGATGCATTTTCTATGAATGTGAGTTTTCATGCTATATTAATGAATGTGGGTTTTCATGCTGTTTTAATGAATGTGGGTGTTCATGTTATTTTAATGAATGTGGGTGTTCATGCTATTTTAATGAATGTGGGTTTTCATGCTATTTTAATGAATGTGGGTTTTCATGCTGTTTTAATGAATGTGGGTGTTCATGTTATTTTAATGAATGTGGGTTTTCATGCTATTTTAATGGATGTGGGTTTTCATGCTATTTTAATGAATGTCGGTGTTCATGCTATATGTTAATGAATGTGGGTTTTCATGCTATTTTAATGAATGTGGGTTTTCATGCTCTTTTAATGAATGTGGGTTTTCATGCTATGTTAATGAATGTGGGTTTTCATGCCATTTTAATAAATGTGGGTTTTCATGCTATTTTAATGAATGTGGGTGTTCATGCTATTTTAATGAATGTGGGTGTTCATGCTATTTTAATGAATGTGGGTTTTCATGCTCTTTTAATGAATGTGGGTTTTCATGCTATGTTAATGAATGTGGGTTTTCATGCCATTTTAATAAATGTGGGTTTTCATGCTATTTTAATGAATGTGGGTGTTCATGCTATTTTAATGAATGTGGGTGTTCATGCTATTTTAATGAATGTGGGTATTCATGCCATTTTAATGAATGTGGGTTTTCATGCTATTTTAATGAATGTGGGTGTTCATGCTATTTTAATGAATGTGGGTTTTCATGGTATTTTAATGAATGTGAGTTTTGCCATTTCAATGAGTATGAGTTTCAAGGGCAGAGAAGTTTACAGCTCATGCTAAGTCTGTACTCATTGTGAGACTGTATCGTTAGTTTAACAAATGGCTATCTGTGTTTGTGTTATTTTATTTCAATATCTGTAAACATTGTGGAAGTAAATAAGAAAACAGTATACACACTGATAGATTTGAACAGTGTGTATGGTAACTGGTGTGAAATAGCCAAGTAATGGAACACTGGAATGGCTAGGGATGGGGCTGCTGCTGGAGGGTAGGGATTGCTGCAAGAGAGCTTGCTCTGGGGGGGGGGCAATCTATTATCTTGCCTAGGGCCCTATTTGACCATGATCCAATTCTGGCATTTAAAGTAGGAAATAAGTGCACAAAGGTAGTTGCAGTTTAACTACATTACAAGATATCTTTTTCTTCTTATTCATTTAAATGATTTAAGGAAATTACTGAAGTGGCTTTCTTGGGGAGTGACCTACCTGTGAGTGTGGCTCAAATAGGGTTGTTTCATGAGTATATTGTGGATAGGGCGTAAGGGGCGCTGGAGCACTACTTGGCCTAGTGTGCCATTTCAGCTAAGGCCCTGAGAGTAATGTAATACTACACCATGTGAGCCCTAGAAAATAGCAATACTTCTTCAAACATTTCAGTCAGAAGAGTCAGTCAACAGTAGGAGAAATATTCTGTAGAATCAATCAGGTTTTCTATATATACATGTATATATCTATTGAGATGCATATATGTGGAGAAATCTTTACACCATAGGTTCATAGGTAGGTACTAGCCTATCGGCCCAAGGGCCTACGTAAGCCTAGCCAACAAGGTTCCTTGGCTTACACCATCCAAGAAAGTTAATTTCCTGTACCCCTGTCGAGGATAGCCACAGAAGTGATCCCCATAGTGTATTTCATATTTCCCATCCACACATCAAGATTTTTCTTGAAGAGTGCTAATGAGGAACTTTGCTTGCCATAGATGGGTAGCTTGTTTCAGAGTATAGGAAATCTCTGGGACAGGAATCTATCCTTCCAGCATGTCCTGTTTATTGTGGTGACAAGATTTAGGTCCATAGAGCATGTAGCTTGGAGGGATTGGGATTTCTTTAGGTGTAGCATGTCCAACAGCTCTGGGTTTAACATAGCTTTATATGTTAGGCAGAGCTCTCCTCGGATTAGGTGATATGCTACAGATTAAAGCTGGAGTTTTTTGAGACAGTCATTGTAGGGAATCTGTTTGAGGCCAGTAATCCTCTTTGTGAGGTACTTCTGTGGTCTTTTCAGCTGCTGCAGATGTCTTGTGAGGTAAATTCCAAAAGGGGAGTCGTACTCTATAATGGGTCTAATGAGTGCTGAGTAGAGGGGAACAATGACCTCTTTTTTCCTGGATGAGAACCCATTTGTGATGAGGTATGCCACACAGAAGGATTTCCTGACTGCTGTGGCAATGTGATTATCAAAGTAGAGACTACTGTCCATCTGGGTCCCAAGGTCTCTTATCACTCATTTGGCATTAAATAGACTGCCGTTTATGTGGTAGTTCATGGGTACAGAGTTTTTACCAAAGGGGATGATAATGCACTTTTTGGAATTGAACTTGAGGCCATGCCTCTGACACCAGGCATCTGTCTCAGTGAGGCCCTTCTGTAGGATGTCCACATCATTTGAAGACTCGACTATAGCTCCTAGTTTGCAGTCATCTGCAAACTTCATTAGACAGAGGCCTTCTGTGTTAGCCTGTACTTCAGAGAAGTAGATACCAAACAGGAGAGGTCCCAGGACTGAACCCTGTGATACTCAGGCTCATATGGTGTAGTGGTAAATCATTGTAGCTATGGTGTACAGGGTCCTGGGTTCAAGACTTGCAAAGGATGATTGTGCCTCTTTGGCCCTCTTCAAAAGAAACCTCGATGATTGGATGGGAGAAAGGAAATTCACCCCGGGGATCATGTCAGTCACCCTGCTAGATGGGGGTTCAGGAAGTAAATTGTGTGGGAAGAAATAGCTAGGGTATTGTTATGGCTAGGCTTGTATAGGCCCTAGGGCCGAAAGCCTAGTACCCAGCTATGAACGTGTCATGGCTTGAAGTCAGATTTGGAGTCTGCAACTCTTACAGTATGGGTTCTGTCAGTGAGCCATTTGGCAACCCATCTTGTGACATAGGGATTTATACCTAGTTTAGTGAGTTTAGTTATAATTCCAGAATGGGGGATGGTGTCAAAAGTCTTGGCGAGGACAACATAGGCTGTGTGAATCACCTTACCCTTGTCTACGGCTTTGGTGCCTTAAAGAAGTCAATCAGGTTCAGTAGGCATGATCTGCCTTTCACAAACCCGAACTGGGTGGGGTCCAGAGTTTGGATGTTGCCAATGTCTTTGTTTATGAGTTCCATGATGATATGTTCCATGGCCTTGCAGACCAGGCTTGTCAGGCTAATAGGTGATAGTTCCCAGGATCAGTGGTGGCTCCCCCTTTGTGGAGTGGGATAACTGTTACACATATATAGAGAGATTTACATCTAAAATACATACATATATACACACACACACACACACACACACACACACACACACACACACACATATATATATATATGTGTGTGTGTGTGTGTAGAAAAGTAAATAAATACATGCACACACACACACATATATATATATATATATATATATATATATATATATATGTGTGTGTGTGTGTGTGTGTGTGTGTGTGTGTGTGTGTGTGTGTGTGTGTGTGTGTGTGTGTGTGTGTGTGTGTGTGTGTGTGTGTGTGTGTGTGTGTGTGTGTGTGTGTAGACATACATACAGATGAATATATAACAGCTATAAACAAATGCAATCTGGGGGTCATGCTACTCAATGCTGTAAGTCTAAATCTCAAAATGTACTCACTTGAAGCACCCCTTAAATGGAGAACATTGACATTTGTGATGTAACAGAGACCTGGTTCAAGGCAACAGAAAGCACCCCTGCATTACTAGGCTATAACTCTTCTCACACCTTCTGGCCCCAGAACTTGGACTGAAGCTCCAAAGGTGGTGGTGTTCCCATATTCATAAAGGATGCACGCAGTTCCAGACTGGTAGCCTAACATAATGCATCAGAGATACTGCAGATGCAGATAACATTTGGTAATACAGCAATTCAAGTCGTAGTCTGCTATAGGTCCCTGAACATGTCCCAAGACTCACACTCCATGTTTCTAATCAGCCTGAAGAACATTAGGGTGCAACCTAATACTGTCATACTGGTTGACTTCAACTACCCCTCCATTAACTGGAAAAGCTACTTATATACCAATGCACTTGCCCAATGTTTCCTGTAATTCAGTAATTCCAATGGCTTGGACCAGCCTGTTCTTACCCCCACTACAGGTTGCAACATCTCAGACCTGGTCATTACTAACATGGGGGACTGTTGCTGTACAACAATAATCAGCTCCACTTGGGTTAGATCTGACCACAAGCTTATCATCTTGGAAATCCACATTTCCCCCTCTGCAAAGGTAACCACCATGAAAAACTTTCTAAAAGTAACTTTGGGCTCCTACAAACAGCGCTGGCTAACGTAATGGCACCCATGCAAATGGAGAATAGTTGCATGACCACAGAATCATACACCATTGCAATGTATGAACATGTACACAAATGCATGGATTACACCATACCCAATAGAACCAAAACACTCCCCTCCAAAAAAAGGAAGCCAATCTGGTGATCCCTTGCTATAAACAAACTCTATAACAGGAGGAGGAAATTGATGCGGAATAAGGTAAAGTCCAAGGACTGGAAAAACTCCCTTACCAGCCTCAGCAAAAAGCTGAGGTCCCCCATCAAATCCTCCAAAGCTAACTATGAAAACAGAATTGCAGCAGATTCTAAAGACAACCACAAGGCCTTCTATAGTTATGTAAATAATCTCCCCAGCATTACCCAGATTTGGTCTGAGCTACTGCACAGTGGTACCTCCCATACAGAGCCAACAGATATTGCCAATATACTGGCTGACAGATTCAGTGCCAATTTTACCCCTCTCCCCCCAAAGGACCAATCACAAAACCATTAGATTGCCAGGCACCCAGTATTACTCCTGCACAGGTTAAAACAGCACTGTCCAAGGCCAAGAATACAGCATCTATGGGACCTGATAATATTCCTGGCTGTGTTCTACATGAACTACAGAGTAAACTGGAACCTCACCTGTGTGCTCTGTTCAATCACAGCCTCGTGTCTCTACCAAATGGTGCACTGCTACAGTCATCCCTGCCCACAAAGGAGGAGGGACTACAGACCCTGGGAGCTATCTCCCCATTAGCCTGATGAGTGTATAATGCAAAGCTATGGAATTCAGCATCATGGACCTAATAAACAGAAATATAGGAAATCTCCAGACTCTGGATCTCACACAGTTTGGTTTTGTGAAGGGTAGATCATGCCTGCTCAACCTGTTGACTTTGTTGAGTCAGTCACCAGAGCTGTGGATGAAGGCAAGGTGTTTCATACAGCCCACCTGGATCTGGCCAAGGCCTTTGGTATCATTCCCCACTCAGGAATCATGGAAAAACACACTAAGCTAGGGATCAACCCCTATATCACTAGGTGAGTTGCAAATTGGCTCACAGATAGAACCCACAGTGTGAAAGTAGCTGACTCCAAGCCAGACTGCCGACCAGTCACCAGTGGAGTCTCAAAGGGTTTGCTCCTGTATCATCTCCTGTTTGGTATCTACTTCTCTGAAGTCCATGGCAAAACAAAGTGACTCTGGCTGACAAGGTTTGCAGACAAATGCAAGTTGGGAGTTATTATTAACTCCACAAATGATGTTGACCTCCTACAGAAAGGCCTCACTGAGTCCAATGACAGGTGTCAGAACCATGGCCTTAAACTCAAGGATAAAAAAATGTGTCATCATCCCCTTTGGGAGAAACCCAGTTCTCGTGAATTACCACATCGATGTAATCTCTTGAACACAGAAGGGATTATAAGAGATATGGGAACACAGGTTGACAGCAATCTCTCCCTTGACCACCACATTCCCACTATGGTCAGAAAGTACTTTTATGTGGCACATCTCATTACTAAGAATTTTGCATCCAGGAAGAAAGAGGTCATTGTCTCCCTTTACTCTTCCCTCATTAGGCCAGTCATCAAGTACAATGCCCCATTTGGCATGTACCTCACTGCACACCTGCAACTACTGGAGAGGCTGTAAAAGTACCTCACAAACAAGATCCTAGGCCTTAAACACTTGTCCTAGATGGACAGACTCTAAAAACTCCTATTATTCTCTGTCTCATATTGCCTGCTTAGAGGTGATCTTGGTTTGAATTACAAACCTATATCTGACCCAGCTCTGTTAGAAATGCTACAACTAGAGAAATCCAAATCCATCCACACCACACACTCCACAGACCTCAACCTCATTACCACAATCAACACAACACGCAGGAGGGACAGGTTCATAACCCAGAGACTGCCCATGCTATGGAACACACTTGCCATACATGTCAAGCAGAGCACCTCACTGGCCCTCTTCAAGAGAAATCTTAATGAGTGGATGGGAAACAGAAAATCCACCCCAGGTATCACTCCAGTGACTTTACTCGACAGAGGCACTGTAAGCTAAGGTTGGGTGGCATGCTGGCAGGGCAATCCTATGGGCTGGGCTTCTGAAGACTCCACGCCCATTAGGCTAGTACACACCTATGAACCGATATATATATATATATATATATATATATATATATATATATATATATATATATATATATATATATATATAGTGGAGTTGTATCTCAGAATCATAGCTCTCAAACTCTTAGTGCAACAAATATGTCCAAGGCTGGCAGAATGGGGGGACAATGGGTACAAACTAGGGACCTCTTAAATATTGCCCTTATAAATGTAGAAATTTGACAGCATAACACAGTTTGTTTCAGCATACATATTCTGATGGCTGTGAGGTCTAACAATGTCATCATTTACTGACAGAAATCCAATATCATAACAGTGATTTATCAGAGAAACAAGACTAATCTGTAAAACAGACCAGAAATATGAGCATTAAACCTGGACATCCTGAAACAATCCAGCCATTTGAGAGGTATGCTCAGAATCCCTTACTGCAATGAATCAGGACCAAGGCTGACAAAGTGGTGGGTGGAAGCCATGAACATGGGGACAAATCTGAAATAGTGGGGTAGATAAGTTGGCACAGTTGTTGCAGCAACACCCTCCTGTCTGCTGTAACATATATTCACTAAAATACCACAAGTAATTGAAATAGCAAATTGACTATGAGGAATTACACACGTATTTTCAAATGTATCAGGCACTACAGGGAGATAACAGCACTGAAAAACAGACACCACTGTGAAAGTGCATACGCACAGCCAATTTCCCCACAGTCACAGTCACATACCGGTAAGTCAAGTGAACAGTAGAGTATACAGACTGCATGATCAAATACATCAGTGTTTGCCACTCACACACTAGTCCTACATATACTGTCCCAATTCACAGTGTAGTCTGAATCCTGACCGTGTACAAGACATGTCTCAGTCCACTGCTACAAACACATACAGCCAACAGACCAACAGAAACTGGAGCAGCATGCACAGTCAGATAAAAAGGGAGCCATAACACTTACATCTAACCCCCTCCATGCACAGCCCAAATAACATGTGCTCATGACATTTCTACACAATCCTGACAGTCTGTCAACAATGGCCAGACATACACAGAGCTCTCAAATGTACAGTTCACCTCAGAATGTAAAGGCACAGGACTCATATCTATGGCGTCTCCCCTGTAACATGTCTGTGGGTCTATGACATCACTGGGATGGTAGCCGGAAAGAAGCCAAGAAATAATGATGCAAAATACGTCTGAGCCTCGTAGTGCATGACATCTGGACAGAGGCTGACATCATTTGGGGACAGAGGTACAAACACAGGTGTAGATTGGACATATTGCTGTCATAAATGGAGACAGTTGCTGATGTAACAGGGTTTGTTATAACATATCCTTTATGAGGAATATAAAGTCAGTAATGCCAATGGATGTTAGTATTTACTGACTGCATTTCCCAGAGTCCCTGACTGATTTTCCAAGGACGGCAACTGTCCGGGGAACAGACCAAACATAACAGGCAAACCTTTGGCCATTATGTGGATAGCCCTACAGTTGACAGCTATGCAGACACACAACTTTGTCACACTGAAACCCCTGCAGAAGTAGCATGTTCAGACAAACCCTGTTAAACTAGCACTATCCAAACCATATAACAGCAATACTCACATTCTGCCCTTCTCAACAATTTAGTTGGCTAGTTTCCACAAGTCTTGTAGTAAGAGGTAATAGCTCAAACAGCTTCAGGGTGTATTCCTCACAGGTAAGGGAAAGGGCCAATGCCCATATGGAGTAC
This sequence comes from Protopterus annectens, assembly GCF_019279795.1. Classification (NCBI taxonomy): domain Eukaryota; kingdom Metazoa; phylum Chordata; order Ceratodontiformes; family Protopteridae; genus Protopterus; species Protopterus annectens. The sequence goes on from NC_056735.1 coordinate 1,116,985,787, forward strand.
TCAATTATAGGAGTGTGTTGTCATGACATTGGCTATTGGAATAACTACACAGCTGCTCTGCATGCAATTAGCAAGTGGTGAGCACCAATTGGTGCACAGGCCATTACATGGTCATGAGCATTACCTACAAAAGTCAAGCTGCCACCTATTCAAACCACCTCTGTTATAGACAGTGATACAATTAAAAACAGAAGGAGTGAATACAGAAGAAGAATTTCACCAAATCCACTTAAAAAAGAAACAAGGTATGTGAAACAAGTAAGCATATAATTGAATGCAGTAGGAGGTCTGTAATAATGGAAAATAGGGGTCTGAAAGAATATGCCTCAACAAGACTTGCTGTACTGATGTACTGCTGAACAATACTGATGACCATAGCATCTGGCTCTGTCTGCATTGACATAGATCACAGCTCAGGCCCCTGACTCACCCCAGGAAAGGACAGCTGACATTTGTCAACTACTGCAGTGTCTGTCAAACACCACTAACTGTGCCACTGCTAGGCAAGCTACTGGGATGTTGTACATATTCATATGTTACCTGTGAATATAACTATGATACACATTCTGTCTTGTAAATATAAGAGACATATACAGAGCATGTACATAGTAAAGTACTGTTGCAGAAGTGTGTGTTAAAATGCATGTGGTGATATATACCCCAACACAGGCCCTTCTTCCCCTTCTCATAATTCCCACATCTGTACTAAAAAACTAAAATTTACCACTGTTGATCATCAGAGTATTAAGAATAAAATTCCCCCACCTGCATGCTTGGCTAAGCCAGCACAAACCAGACTTCACTGCCATCACTGAAACATGACTCAAGCCATATATCAAGGATTCTGAAATTCTACCTCCAAATTACTCCAGTCTTGGGAATGACAGACCCCAGAAAAAAAGGTGGAGGTGTCGCCTTAATATTCCCAAGCATCTACACCATTATCCCATACTCTAAACCAATTCCCTCTTTCTCATCTGCAGAGCTACTAGTTACTTTTCCCAAACTTGACAACCACAAAAGCCTTTGCATCATAGTAATATGCATTCCCCAAGAAACAATAGTCCTATGCTAGAAGAAATTTTAGATTGGGCAAGCCTTAAAATACAAAATGAAATTATCATTTTAGGCAAAGTTAATCTCAACTGGTTAGATGCTTCCAATAATAATTCCTCCATAAATAGTAACCCACACATATATTCTCAACTAATTTCTAATATCACCAGACCAAACAAGAACACAAACACAGGCTCAGCCTTAGATTAGCTCCCAGTTTCGGACCCAGATAAAATCTCTTCCTCAGGCATTCTCCCTGATAGTATCAGTGATCACCCTCCAACATTCATTATAAGTACTGATAGTATCAGGGATCACCCTACAGTATTCATTATATGTACTGATAGTATCAGTGATCACCCTCCAGCATTCATTATACATACTGATAGCATCAGTGATAACTCTACAGCATTCATTATACATACTGATAGTATCAGTGACCACTCTCCAGCATTCATTATATGTACTGATAGTATCAGTGATCACCCTCCAGCATTCATTATACTTACTGATAGTATCAGTGATCACTCTCCAGCATTCATTATACGTACTGATAGTATCAGTGATCACTCTCCAGCATTCATTATACATACTGATAGTATCAGTGATCACCCTCCAGCATTCATTATACATACTGATAGTATCAGTGATCATCCTCCAGCATTCATTATACTTACTGATAGTATCAGTGATCACCCTCCAGCATTCATTATACATAATGATAGCATCAGTGATCACTCTCCAGCATTCATTATACATACTGATAGTATCAGTGATCACCCTCCAGCATTCATTATATGTACTGATAGTATCAGTGATCACCTCCAGCATTCATTATATGTACTGATAGTATCAGTGATCACCCTCCAGCATTCATTATACATACTGATAGTATCAGTGATCACCCTCCAGCATTCATTATACATACTGATAGTATCAGTGATCACCCTCCAGCATTCATTATATGTACTGATAGTATCAGTGATCACCCTCCAGCATTCATTATACATACTGATAGTATCAGTGATCACCCTCCAGCATTCATTATATGTACTGATAGTATCAGTGATCACCCTCCAGCATTCATTATATGTACTGATAGTATCAGTGATCACTCTCCAGCATTCATTATACATACTGATAGTATCAGTGATCACCCTCCAGCATTCATTATATGTACTGATAGTATCAGTGATCACTCTCCAGCATTCATTATACATACTGATAGTATCAGTGATCACCCTCCAGCATTCATTATATGTACTGATAGTATCAGTGATCATCCTCCAGCATTCATTATATGTACTGATAGTATCAGTGATCACCCTCCAGCATTCATTATATGTACTGATAGTATCAGTGATCACTCTCCAGCATTCATTATATGTACTGATAGTATCAGTGATCACTCTCCAGCATTCATTATATGTACTGATAGTATCAGTGATCACTCTCCAGCATTCATTATATGTACTGATAGTATCAGTGATCACCCTCCAGCATTCATTATATGTACTGATAGTATCAGTGATCACCCTCCAGCATTCATTATATGTACTGATAGTATCAGTGATCACTCTCCAGCATTCATTATATGTACTGATAGTATCAGTGATCACCTCCAGCATTCATTATATGTACTGATAGTATCAGTGATCACCCTCCAGCATTCATTATATGTACTGATAGTATCAGTGATCACCCTCCAGCATTCATTATATGTACTGATAGTATCAGTGATCACTCTCCAGCATTCATTATATGTACTGATAGTATCAGTGATCACCCTCCAGCATTCATTATACATACTGATAGTATCAGTGATCACCCTCCAGCATTCATTATACATACTGATAGCATCAGTGATCACTCTCCAGCATTCATTATACTTACTGATGGTATCAGTGATCACCCTCCAGCATTCATTATATGTACTGATAGTATCAGTGATCATCCTCCAGCATTCATTATATGTACTGATAGTATCAATGATCACCCTCCAGCATTCATTATATGTACTGATAGTATCAGTGATCATCCTCCAGCATTCATTATATGTACTGATAGTATCAATGATCACTCTCCAGCATTCATTATATGTACTGATAGTATCAGTGATCACTCTCCAGCATTCATTATACGTACTGATAGTATCAGTGATCACTCTCCAGCATTCATTATATGTACTGATAGTATCAGTGATCACCCTCCAGCATTCATTATACATACTGATAGTATCAGTGATCACCCTCCAGCATTCATTATATGTACTGATAGTATCAGTGATCACCCTCCAGCATTCATTATATGTACTGATAGTATCAGTGATCATCCTCCAGCATTCATTATATGTACTGATAGTATCAGTGATCACCCTCCAGCATTCATTATATGTACTGATAGTATCAGTGATCACTCTCCAGCATTCATTATACATACTGATAGTATCAGTGATCACCCTCCAGCATTCATTATACATACTGATAGTATCAGTGATCACCCTCCAGCATTCATTATATGTACTGATAGTATCAGTGATCACCCTCCAGCATTCATTATACATACTGATAGTATCAGTGATCACCTCCAGCATTCATTATATGTACTGATAGTATCAGTGATCACTCTCCAGCATTCATTATATGTACTGATAGTATCAGTAATTACCCTCCAGCATTCATTATACGTACTGATAGTATAAGTGATCACTCTCCAGCATTCATTATACATACTGATAGCATCAGTGATTACCCTCCAGCATTCATTATACATACTGATAGTATCAGTGATCACCCTACAGCATTCATTATACATACTGATAGTATCAGTGATCACACTCCAGCATTCATTATACATACTGATAGTATCAGTGATCACTCTCCAGCATTCATTATACGTACTGATAGTATCAGTGATCACTCTCCAGCATTCATTATACATACTGATAGTATCAGTGATCACATTCCAGCATTCATTATACGTACTGATAGTATCAGTGATCACTCTCCAGCATTCATTATACATACTGATAGCATCAGTGATCACTCTCCAGCATTCATTATACGTACTGATAGTATCAGTGATCACCCTCCAGCATTCATTATACATACTGATAGTATCAGTGATCACCCTCCAGCATTCATTATACGTACTGATAGTATCAGTGATCACTCTCCAGCATTCATTATACATACTGATAGCATCAGTGATCACTCTCCAGCATTCATTATACTTACTGATAGCATCAGTGATCACTCTCCAGCATTCATTATACATACTGATAGTATCAGTGATCACCCTCCAGCATTCATTATATGTACTGATAGTATCAGTGATCACTCTCCAGCATTCATTATACATACTGATAGCATCAGTGATCACTCTCCAGCATTCATTATACATACTGATAGTATAAGTGATCACCCTCCAGCATTCATTATATGTACTGATAGTATCAGTGATCACCCTCCAGCATTCATTATATGTACTGATAGTATAAGTGATCACTCTCCAGCATTCATTATATGTACTGATAGTATCAGTGATCACCCTCCAGCATTCATTATACGTACTGATAGTATCAATGATCACTCTCCAGCATTCATTATATGTACTGATAGTATCAATGATCACTCTCCAGCATTCATTATATGTAGTGATAGTATCAGTGATCACTCTCCAGCATTCATTATATGTACTGATAGTATTCTGTGATCACTCTCCAGCATTCATTATATGAACTGATAGTATCAGTGATCACCCTCCAGCATTCATCATATGTACTGATAGTATCAGCGATCACTCTCCAACATTCATTATACATACTGATAGTATCAGTGATCACTCTCCAGCATTCATTATATGTGCAGATAGTATCAGGGATTACCCTCCAGCATTTATTATATGTACTGATAATATCAGTGATTGCCCTCCAGCATTTATTATATGTACTGATAGTATCAGTGATCACCCTCCAGCATTCATTATCATCATTCATCACCAAGAATGATACCACAATACAGAGACGAAATGATCAGCCTTAATAATTGGCTTAATTACTGGTGTCATTCTAAGGGGATCCAATGTCTGTCTGCCTGGGATGATATGCTTGACAAGCCATGCTGCTTCGCAAGGGACAGCTTGCACCTGTCACCTCTGGGCTTTCGGATATTGGCAAACGCTCTTGCCACCCCCATAGTGCTTTTTGAAGAAAGGCTCAAATGATAAACCTACCACCCTAGAAAACAAAAATGGAAAAAAACTAAGGGTAATGCTGCTCAATGCCAGAAGTCTAAACCTCAAGATGCACGCCCTCAAAGCCCTCCTCAGTATGGAGAACATTGATGTCTGTGCTGTGATGAAACCTGGTTCACGGCTCCTGAGAGCACCCCAGCACTATCAGGTTATACCACATATCATGCGTTCCGGCCCCAAAATCCGGACCGAAACACAAAAGGAGGGGGAGTATCCATATTCATAAAGGATGCCCACACCTCCAGGTTAGTGGCAATGCACGAAGCATCAGAGACCATCCAGGTGCAATTAACCATAGGTAAAACTGCCCTACAGTTTGTAGCATGCTACAGACCACCCTCTCAAACTCAGGAACCCCCACACAGCCTTCCTGAAGACACTGGAGAGTATGAATGTCTCTCCAAACACCATCATATTGGGTGACTTCAACTACCCAAACATAAACTGGGAACATTACTCAAGCCCCAACACCCTAGCCCAAAGGTTCCTGGAGTTCATAAACTCAAATGCTATGGAACAACTTGTCACCATTCCCACAAGAGGAGAAAATATACTAGACCTGATCATCACAAACATGAGGACAAAATGCTCCACACCGGAAGTATATCCCTCATTGGTGAGATCAGACCATAAATTAATCTCACTGGAGATCCACATCCCACCCCCACCCCCAGCAAAAAAGACCACAGTGAAAAACTTCTCAAAAGCAAACTTCACACTTCTTAAGACAGGAGTGGTATCCTTCAAGGCCCCCAAGCCAGTGGAAACCACAACCCATGCTGCTGAAACCCTTACAAATGCCTTCTACGAGCACCTCCAGGAATGTATGGATCAAGCAATCCCTAATAAAATCAACACCCTTTCCACCAAAGGCAGACGCCCGGTCTGGTGGACCCCAGCCATAAACAAACTCTACAACAAGAGGAGAAAGCTACTACTCGACAAGGCAAAATCCCTAAAAGGGAAGGCATTTCTGATCAATACTAGCAAAAAACTACGATCACTCATAAAATCATCCAAGGCCAACTTTGAGAGAAAAATCGCTAAAGACACAAAAGACAATCATAAGGCCTTCTTTAGCTATGTTAGAAACCTGGGTGGAAACTCCCAGATATGCTCAGAATTAGTCCAAAATGATACAAAAATCACTGAACCCACAGACATTGCCAACATACTGGCAGACAGGTTCAGTGCAAATTTCTCCCCTCCCTCCCCGCCAAAAGGAGAAATATCTATCCCAGCGGAGTGTAGCCTCCCAAACATCTCAGATGCCCAGGTGAGAGCTGCTCTCTCTAAAGCAAAAAACACAGCATCAACGGGACCGGACGGTGTCCCCGGCTGTGTGCTACAGGAACTCAATGAGGAACTAAACCCACACATAAGGCTGCTGTTTAATCTTAGCCTTACTACAGGATACGTACCCAAAGAATGGCGTATGGCAACTGTGGTCCCACTCCACAAAGGCGGTGCTTCTACGGACCCTGGAAATTACCGCCCCATAAGCTTGACGAGCCTTGTCTGCAAAGCTATGGAGAGGATCATAATGGAACTCATAAATGAAGGCAGTGGGGACCTACAGACACTGTATTCTACCCAATTTGGCTTTGTCAAGGGCAGATCCTGCCTCTTGAACTTGGTCAACTTTTTAGAAACAGTCACTAAGGCCATTGATGAGGGTAAGGCAGTTCACACAGCCTACCTTGACCTAGCAAAAGCGTTCGACACAATACCCCACTCGGGCATCATAGAAAAGCTCACCAGCTTAGATGTAAACCCATATGTCACAAGATGGGTTGCAAACTGGCTCAAGGACAGAACCCACAGGGTTAGAGTTGCTGGTGCCATGTCAGACTATAAGCCGGTCATGAGCAGTGTCCCACAGGGCTCAGTCCTGGGCCCCCTCTTGTTCGGCATTTATTTTTCTGAAGTGCAGGCAAACATAGGGGGATTGTGGCTGACAAAATTTGCAGATGACTGCAAACTGGGCGCCATAATTGACACTCCATCAGACACAGACATCGTCCAGAGAGGTCTCATAGAAATGGATAACTGGTGCCAGAGCCATGGCCTTAAGTTACATGCCAAAAAATGTACAGTCATACCCTTTGGGAAAAACAAGGTAACCCCTAATTACCACATAGGTAGAAATCCATTAAACACAGAAGAAGTTATCAGGGACCTGGGGACCCAAGTTGACAGTAACCTCTCTTTTGACACTCACATTGCCAAAGTGGTTAGGAAGACCTTCTACATTGCCCACCTGATCATGAAGGGATTCACATCCAGATCAGGAGAGGTCATTGTACCCCTGTACTCTTCACTTATCAGAACAATGATTGAGTACAACGCCCCATTCGGAATGTACCTTACCCGACACCTGCAGCAGTTGGAAAGACCCCAAAAGTTCCTCACCAAAAGGATAAAGAGGCTAAAACATATGTCATACGCTGCCCGACTGAAGAAACTCCAGCTCTATTCAGTCGCATACCGTCTGCTCAGAGGTGATCTGTGCCTGACATACAAGGCCATGTCCAACCCGGAATTAATGGACATGCTCCACCTCAAAAAATCCAAATCCACCAGAGCCACGAGAGCAAGAGACTTAAACCACAACACGGATATAAATAGGACGTGCTGGAGGGACAGATTCATCACCCAGAGACTCCCTACACTATGGAACAGAATCTCAGTCTATGTGAGGCAGAGCCCCTCACTGACTCTGTTCAAGAGAAATCTTGACGAGTGGATGGGAGATCGTAGGTTTACCCCGGGAATCACCTCTGTGTCACCGCTGGACAGAGGCACAGCAAACTAATGGGTATAGTATTCTCATCCTAAGGGGTGGTGAAAGCCACACACATTCTGGCTAGGCTTAAAAATGCCCTAGGGCAGATAGCCTAGTATGAACCTATGAACCTATGAACTGATAGTATCAGTGATTACCCCCCAGCATTCATTATATGTACTGATAGTATCAGTGATCACTCTACAGCATTCATTATACATACTGATAGTATCAGTGATCACCCTCCAGCATTCTTTATATGTACTGATAGTATCAGGGATCACTCTACAGCATTCATTATACATACTGATAGTATCAGTGATCACCCTCCAGCATTCATTATATGTACTGATAGTATCAGTGATCACTCTCCAGCATTCATTATATGAACTGATAGTATCAGTGATCACCCTCCAGCATTCATTATATGTACTGATAGTATCAGTGATCACTCTCCAGCATTCATTATATGTACTGATAGTATCAGTGATCACCCTCCAGCATTCATTATATGTACTGATAGTATCAGTGATCACCCTCCAGCATTCATTATATGTACCGATAGTATAAGTGATCACCCTCCAGCAGTCATTATACGTACTGATAGTATCAGTGATCACCCTCCAGCATTCATTATACGTACTGATAGTATCAGTGATCACTCTCCAGCATTCATTATATGTACTGATAGTATCAGTGATCACCCTCCAGCATTCATTATATGTACTGATAGTATCAGTGATCACTCTCCAGCATTCATTATACGTACTGATAGTATCAGTGATCACCCTCCAGCATTCATTATATGTACTGATAGTATAAGTGATCACCCTCCAGCATTCATTATATGTACTGATAGTATCAGTGATCACCCTCCAGCATTCATTATTTGTACTGATAGTATCAGTGATCACCCTCCAGCATTCATTATACGTACTGATAGTATCAGTGATCACCCTCCAGCATTCATTATATGTACTGACAATATCAGTGATCACTCTCCAGCATTCATTATATGTACTGATAGTATCAGTGATCACCCTCCAGCATTCATTATATGTACTGATAGTATCAGTGATCACTCTCCAGCATTCATTATACATACTGATAGTATCAGTGATCACCCTCCAGCATTCATTATATGTACTGATAGTATAAGTGATCACCCTCCAGCATTCATTATATGTACTGATAGTATCAGTGATCACTCTCCAGCATTCATTATATGAACTGATAGTATCAGTGATCACCCTCCAGCATTCATTATACATACTGATAGTATCAGTGATCACCCTCCAGCATTCATTATATGTACTGATAGTATCAGTGATCACCCTCCAGCATTCATTATATGTACTGATAGTATCAGTGATCACCTCCAGCATTCATTATATGTACTGATAGTATCAGTGATCACCCTCCAGCATTCATTATATGTACTGATAGTATCAGTGATCACCCTCCAGCATTCATTATATGTACTGATAGTATCAGTGATCACCCTCCAGCATTCATTATATGTACTGATAGTATCAGTGATCACCCTCCAGCATTCATTATATGTACTGATAGTATCAGTGATCACCCTCCAGCATTCATTATATGTACTGATAGTATCAGTGATCACCCTCCAGCATTCATTATATGTACTGATAGTATCAGTGATCACTCTCCAGCATTCATTATATGTACTGATAGTATCAGTGATCACCCTCCAGCATTCATTATATGTACTGATAGTATCAGTGATCACTCTCCAGCATTCATTATATGTACTGATAGTATCAGTGATCACTCTCCAGCATTCATTATATGTACTGATAGTATCAGTGATCACCCTCCAGCATTCATTATATGTACTGATAGTATCAGTGATCACCCTCCAGCATTCATTATATGTACTGATAGTATCAGTGATCACCCTCCAGCATTCATTATATGTACTGATAGTATCAGTGATCACCCTCCAGCATTCATTATATGTACTGATAGTATCAGTGATCACCCTCCAGCATTCATTATATGTACTGATAGTATCAGTGATCACCCTCCAGCATTCATTATATGTACTGATAGTATCAGTGATCACTCTCAGTCATTCATTATATGTACTGATAGTATCATTGATCACCCTCCAGCATTCATTATATGTAATGATAGTATCAGTGATCACCCTCCAGCATTCATTATATGTACTGATAGTATCAGTGATCACCCTCCAGCATTCATTATATGTACTGATAGTATCAGTGATCACCCTCCAGCATTCATTATATGTACTGATAGTATCAGTGATCACCCTCCAGCATTCATTATATGTACTGATAGTATCAGTGATCACCCTCCAGCATTCATTATATGTACTGATAGTATCAGTGATCACCCTCCAGCATTCATTATATGTACTGATAGTATCAGTGATCACCCTCCAGCATTCATTATATGTACTGATAGTATCAGTGATCACCCTCCAGCATTCATTATATGTACTGATAGTATCAGTGATCACCCTCCAGCATTCATTATATGTACTGATAGTATCAGTGATCACCCTCCAGCATTCATTATATGTACTGATAGTATCAGTGATCACCCTCCAGCATTCATTATATGTACTGATAGTATCAGTGATCACCCTCCAGCATTCATTATATGTACTGATAGTATCAGTGATCACTCTCCAGCATTCATTATATGTACTGATAGTATCAGTGATCACCCTCCAGCATTCATTATACTTACTGATAGTATCAGTGATCACCCTCCAGCATTCATTATATGTACTGATAGTATCAGTGATCACCCTCCAGCATTCATTATACATACTGATAGTATCAGTGATCACCTCCAGCATTCATTATATGTACTGATAGTATCAGTGATCACCCTCCAGCATTCATTATATGTACTGATAGTATCAGTGATCACCCTCCAGCATTCATTATATGTACTGATAGTATCAGTGATCACTCTCCAGCATTCATTATATGTACTGATAGTATCAGTGATCACCCTCCAGCATTCATTATATGTACTGATAGTATCAGTGATCACCCTCCAGCATTCATTATATGTACTGATAGTATCAGTGATCACTCTCCAGCATTCATTATATGTACTGATAGTATCAGTGATCACCCTCCAGCATTCATTATACATACTGATAGTATCAGTGATCACCTCCAGCATTCATTATACATACTGATAGTATCAGTGATCACCCTCCAGCATTCATTATATGTACTGATAGTATCAGTGATCACCCTCCAGCATTCATTATATGTACTGATAGTATCAGTGATCACTCTCCAGCATTCATTATATGTACTGATAGTATCAGTGATCACTCTCCAGCATTCATTATATGTACTGATAGTATCAGTGATCACCCTCCAGCATTCATTATATGTACTGATAGTATCAGTGATCACCCTCCAGCATTCATTATATGTACTGATAGTATCAGTGATCACCCTCCAGCATTCATTATATGTACTGATAGTATCAGTGATCACTCTCCAGCATTCATTATATGTACTGATAGTATCAGTGATCACCCTCCAGCATTCATTATATGTACTGATAGTATCAGTGATCACCTCCAGCATTCATTATATGTACTGATAGTATCAGTGATCACCCTCCAGCATTCATTATATGTACTGATAGTATCAGTGATCACCCTCCAGCATTCATTATATGTACTGATAGTATCAGTGATCACCCTCCAGCATTCATTATATGTACTGATAGTATCAGTGATCACTCTCCAGCATTCATTATATGTACTGATAGTATCAGTGATCACTCTCCAGCATTCATTATACATACTGATAGTATCAGTGATCACCCTCCAGCATTCATTATATGTACTGATAGTATCAGTGATCACCCTCCAGCATTCATTATATGTACTGATAGTATCAGTGATCACCCTCCAGCATTCATTATATGTACTGATAGTATCAGTGATCACTCTCCAGCATTCATTATATGTACTGATAGTATCAGTGATCACCTCCAGCATTCATTATACGTACTGATAGTATCAGTGATCACTCCAGCATTCATTATATGTACTGATAGTATCAGTGATCACTCTCCAGCATTCATTATATGTACTGATAGTATCAGTGATCACTCTCCAGCATTCATTATATGTACTGATAGTATCAGTGATCACTCTCCAGCATTCATTATATGTACTGATAGTATCAGTGATCACCCTCCAGCATTCATTATATGTACTGATAGTATCAGTGATCACCCTCCAGCATTCATTATATGTACTGATAGTATCAGTGATCACCCTCCAGCATTCATTATACATACTGATAGTATCAGTGATCACTCTCCAGCATTCATTATACTTACTGATGGTATCAGTGATCACCCTACAGCATTTATTATACTTACTGATAGTATCAGTGATCACCCTCCAGCATTCATTATATGTACTGATAGTATCAGTGATCACCCTCCAGCATTCATTATATGTACTGATAGTATCAGTGATCACCCTCCAGCATTCATTATACATACTGATAGCATCAGTGATCACTCTCCAGCATTCATTATATGTACTGATAGTATCAGTGATCACTCTCCAGCATTCATTATACATACTGATAATATAAGTGATCACCCTCCAGCATTCATTATATGCACTGATAGTATCAGTGATCACCCTCCAGCATTCATTATACTTACTGATAGTATCATTGATCTTTCTCCAGCTTTCATTATACATACTGATAGTATCAGTGATCACTCTCCAGCATTTATTATACGTACTGATAGCATCAGTGATCACCCTCCAGCATTCATTATATGTACTGATAGTATCGGTGATCACCCTCCAGCATTCATTATATGAACTGATAGTATCAGTAACCAACCTCCAGTATTCATTATATGTACTGATAGTATCACCGATCACTTTCCAGCATTCATTATATGTATTGATAGTATCAGTGATCACTCTCCAGCATTCTTTATATGTACTGATAACATCAGTGATCCCTCTCCAGCATTCATTATATGTACTGCTAGTATCATCGATCACTCTCCAGCATTCATTATACTTACTGACAGCATCAGTGTTCACACTCCTGCATTCATTATACATACTGATAGCATCAGTGATCACTCTACAGCATACCTTATATGTACTGATAGTATCAGTGATCACACTCCAGCATTCATTGTACATACTGATAATATAAGTGATCCACCACTAGCATTCATTATACATACTGATGGTATCAGTGATCACCCAACAGCATTCATTATACTTACTGATAGTATCAGTGATCACTCTCCAGCATTCATTATATGTACTGATAGCATCAGTGATCACTCTCCAGCATTCATTATATGTACTGATAGTATCAGTGATCACCCTCCAGCATTCATTATATGTACTGATAGTATCAGTGATCACCCTCCAGCATTCATTATATGAACTGATAGTATCAGTGATCACTCTCCAGCATTCATTATATGTACTGATAGTATCAGTGATCACTTTCCAGCATTCATTATATGTACTGATATATCAGCGGTCACCCTCCAGCATTCATTATATGTGCTGATAGTATCAGTGATCACCCTCCAGCATTCATTATATGTACTGATAGTATAAGTGATCACCCTCCAGCATTCATTATATGTACTGATAGTATCAGTGATCACTCTCCAGCATTCATTATATGTACTGATAGTATCAGTGATCACTCTCCAGCATTCATTATATCAACTGATAGTATCAGTGATCACCCTCCAGCATTCATTATATGTACTGATAGTATCAGAGATCACTCTCCAGCATTCATTATGTGAACTGATAGTATCAGCAATCACTCTCCAGCATTCATTATATGTACTGATAGTATCAGCGATCACTCTCCAGCATTCATTATATGCACTGATAGTATCAGTGATCACTCTCCAGCATTCATTATACATACTGATAGTATCAGTGATCACCCTCCAGCATTCATTATATGTGCTGATAGTATCAGTGATCACCCTCCAGCATTCATTATATGTACTGATAGTATAAGTGATCACCCTCCAGCATTCATTATACATACTGATAGTATCAGTGATCACCCTCCAGCATTCATTATATGTACTGATTGTATCAGTGATCACCCTCCAGCATTCATTATATGTACTGATAGTATCAGTGATCACCCTCCAGCATTCATTATATGTACTGATAGTATCAGTGATCACCCTCCAGCATTCATTATATATACTGATAGTATCAGCGATCACTCTCCAGCATTCATTATATGAACTCATAGTATCAGTGATTACCCTCCAGCATTCATTATATGTACTGATAGTATCAGTGATCACTCTCCAGCATTCATTATATGAACTGATAGTATCAGTGATCACTCTCCAGCATTCATTATATGTACTGATAGTATCAGCGATCACTCTCCAGCATTCATTATATGTACTGATAGTATCAGCGATCACTCTCTAGCATTCATTATATGTACTGATAGTATCAGCGATCACCCTCCAGCATTCATTATATGTGCTGATAGTATCAGTGATCACCCTCCAGCATTCATTATATGTACTGATTGTATCAGTGATCACCCTCCAGCAGTCATTATACATACTGATAGTATCAGTGATCACCCTCCAGCATTCATTATATGTACTGATTGTATCAGTGATCACCCTCCAGCATTCATTATATGTACTGATAGTATCAGTGATCACCCTCCAGCAGTCATTATATGTACTGATAGTATCAGTGATCACCCTCCAGCATTCATTATATATACTGATAGTATCAGCGATCACTCTCCAGCATTCATTATATGAACTGATTGTATCAGTGAGTACCCTCCAGCATTCATTATATGTACTGATAGTATCGGCGATCACTCTCCAGCATTCATTATATGAACTGATAGTATCAGCGATCACTCTCCAGCATTCATTATATGTACTGATAGTATCAGCCATCACTCTCCAGCATTCATTATATGAACTGATAGTATCAGTGATCACTCTCCAGCATTCATTATATGTACTGATAGTATCAGCGATCACTCTCCAGCATTCATTATATGTACTGATAGTATCAGTGATCACCCTCCAGCATTCATTATATGTACTGATAGTATCAGTGATCACCCTCCAGCATTCATTATATGTACTGATAGTATCAGTGATCACCCTCCAGCATTCATTATATGTACTGATAGTATCAGTGATCACCCTCCAGCATTCATTATATGTACTGATAGTATCAGTGATCACTCTCCAGCATTCATTATATGTACTGATAGTATCAGTGATCACCCTCCAGCATTCATTATATGTACTGATAGTATCAGTGATCACCCTCCAGCATTCATTATATGTACTGATAGTATCAGTGATCACTCTCCAGCATTCATTATACATACTGATAGCATCAGTGATCACTCTCCAGCATTCATTATTCATTATACATAAGCCCACCTCTACAACTAACCCTCACCAATATAGATATACCAGAGACCTGTATCATTTCTCCCAAAACATCCTCAATGACATCCTGCTGAAAACAAAGTGGAACCCACTCAAAATCCTTCTACTCAGCAATGCTTTTGAATTCTTTAATTGCACATTCCACTCAACCCTAAACTCTCTTGCCCCCAAGACCAAAGAGAGTCAAATCAAAACATGCCTGCTGTCTGACAAAGGTCACAAAGTAAGTTATGTCCTCTAGGGACAAAGCATGGAAAACCTGGCAAATAACAAAACTTCTTCCAACCTAATTCAATACAAACAGCTTCATAATCGGGCTAAATGTTTAGTGGTCTAAAACAAAACAAACAAAAAAAAAAAGAGTACATACAATCTATTCATGATCAGCACAAACAAAACCCCAAAAAATTCTGGGGAGAAACTAATTCATTACTCTACCCAGGTTCTAACAGCACCCCATGCCCAAACTCAGATAACCCCCCCTCTGAATTAGCCTCACTCTTCAGTACATACTTTATTGACATTATCACCAATAAAATTGCCAAATTTGCTACAAACTCTAAATACTCTCCCCACCACTACCCCTCATTGCGTAAACTAAACTGGCTGCAATCCCACCACCATCTCACTTACCTTCAACTAACCAAAGCCTGCAAAATAATCTACCAAGCTGAACATTGCCCTTCCCTTTCATCCATACTGACCATGTACCAGCCCAATCGCCACCTCAGATCAGAAAACAGTCTATAGAGAAGCCCAAACTGTCAGCTGGCCAAATGTTGTACTCTCATGCTGTCTCTAAGTTATGGAATAATCTTCTGCCATCTCTCAGATCAACCTGTAAGTCTGCCTCTTTTAAAAAATTCACTAAAATTACATTTAGTCTCTAACTGGCGATGCTCCTGTATCCCAGAAAAAAACCTCAGCACCTAATTTCCCACTATGGTCTCTCTCTGTTTCTATCCTCAAATCTTTCCCACTCCTTTCTCTGGACCTTCTCACCCTATCTCTCTGCAGCATTTCATCCTGATACAGTCTGCTCACGTACTTCACGCTGTACCCTACACCCCTCTACTTTGAATCCTACGCACTCACATGTAGACACGATTGTCTTTTTCGACTCACATCTACTGCGAAGTGACTTTCCTTCTTCTTCTCTGCCTTTCATACTTCTGTTTCCATTTACGGTCTCACTTATAAAATGTTGTCTTTTCTAGGTATTACTGAAATGTCATCTCTGCCCGTTGTCTTACCTTTCTACTGTCTGTCCATTTTATGTATCAACAATTGTTTTAACTAATTGCATGTAGTAATGCATCTATTTTATTCATGTATCTACAATGTCTTGATTTAATTGTATGTAATAATGTGGAGCTTTTCTCCCCGGGCCTCTACTAAAATATGGGATCCTCCATGCCCAGTGGACTTTCCCGGTCAACAAATGCAATAAATAAATAAATAAATGTGATATAGTAAGTTCATACCATTCAACTGTACAGTGTTATAAGCACGTGTGTCTGATATCTGTAGTCACATACATATAGAGTAGTGCTATGTTAGGCAAACCATTGTCAAGTCTGTTAACAGTGATAGTGTAACATAATAGCCTAGATATGAAGGTGGGGCATTTATTTATTTGCAGTTTGTTTGCCAGGATAGTCCATTGAGCCACTGGGGCCTATTTTCAATGCAGGCCTGTGGGGAAAATCTCCATAAAAAAATACAAATAGATAAGGAACGGAAGTACAAATACAAATACAATGAAAGGAAGCCAATACATGAAATAAATTTCAGATAAGACATTTCAGTATATAGTACATTTCAGATAAGACATTTCAGATAAGACAGATGTACATAATAATTGGTCAGTTGCTTTTGTTCCATGGTATAAGTCACATTGTTCAATGGTAGAAGTATAGTAGCATGTGTGTCCCATAAGACAAAGGGAATATAAACATACATGTTAAAATATATTTTTTACACATATATCTATCTATCTATATATATATATATATATATATATATATATATATATATATATATATATATAT
This sequence comes from Protopterus annectens, assembly GCF_019279795.1. Lineage (NCBI taxonomy): Eukaryota > Metazoa > Chordata > Ceratodontiformes > Protopteridae > Protopterus > Protopterus annectens. The sequence goes on from NC_056735.1 coordinate 1,117,003,436, forward strand.
AGAGCAGTATTTACAATTGGGATAGGTTTGTAGTAGTTAATGGATTCATTAAGATATTTAGCAAAACATGGTGAATGTAGTATTTATTTATTTATTTATTTTTTTATTTTACATTTGTTGACTGGGCTAGTCTAACTGGCTATATGTCCATTTTCAGTAGAGGCCCGAGGAGAAAAGCTCTGAGACAAACAATTTTATACATACATAGAGTCCATAAAAACAGAGGAACAATACAAATAAGTTACAGAAGTATAGCAACAGCTTAGCAAAAACTTTTAAAAATCAGTTTAAGGTTACACATAGAAGACAGATTGTTATATTACAGTTGTATTAAAAAATAACAAGAAAAACATTTACTGTACGTGAGTAGGTAGTAAACAGGTGGTGAATGAGTATAAACACATTAAGAAGTGTGTACAGCCAGTGTTAGGTGGGATGGGAGCAAGAACATATCCATCTTGAAGTAAAGTGGGAGTGCAGTGAGGTTTTGAACAGGGGGAGACTATTAGTGGTACGAATGGAGGGAGGGAGGGAGAGAGTTCCAGAGGCGAGCAAGAGAGAAGGACATTAGTTGATTCCCTGCTGGACGTGCTGGTTTGTGTATTTTAATTAGGTTTTGGGAGTTGGCTCTTAAGAGTCTTCCTGGTTTGTACATTACAAAGGTATTTGCAAGGGAGGGACAAAGGGATGGGTTTTGAATGAGCTTATGTGCTTGAATGAGCTGGGTATATGTGAGGAGGTTTGGTGGTTCTAGCCAATTCAGTTGTGATGGGAATTGCAGTGATGTGTAGAGGCTTGATGTCCTGCTGCAAATTTGGATATCTTGTTATAACAGGATGAGAGGTTTGATTTGAGGGAAGCTTGTAGTTTGGTAGGAATGGATGCACCATATAAGAGGGATGGGATAAGTTATGTGTTGGCTAATGCGACCATGGTGGTGGATGAGAGAAAGCGTTTGTTGCGGTAAAGCATACCTAGTTTTTGGTGGGTCTTTTTGATATTTGATTGCAGATGTTTGTCGAATTTTAGCTGGTTATCGATAATAACACCAAGAAGTTTAGTTTCTGAGACAAGTTCTAGGGTGGTATTATTTTTGCTAGTTATTATGAAGGGTTGTGTGTTTGGGGAGAGGTTTTGGAGGTGTAGAATAACATGAGTTTTGTTTTGATAGCATTGAGGGCTAATTGATTATTGAGCATCCACTGTTCAGTGGCAGAGAAAGCGGCTTGAGTTAATATATTAAGAGTTGTAAGTGAAGGGGAGAGGCAGATTATTGTAGAGTCGTCGGCATATTGTATGAGGCTGGAGTGAAGGATGGCATGATATAAATAATTTATGATTATATTAAATAGTAGGGGGCCTAGAATGGATCCCTGGGGATGCCTGTGGATGTATTAAGGAAGGGTGATATAGCTTTTTTCCATTTAACTGCTTGTTGCCTTTTAGTGAGGTGGCTTTAGAATCACTGGGTAGAGGTATGGCTTAAGTTAAGTTTAGAAAGTTTGGTGAGAAGCAGGTTGTGGGAAATGGTGTTGAATTCCTTAGAGAGGTCAAGGAACAAAGTATATACAATGTGACCAGAGTCATGGGCTTTGTTGATTATTTTGAGGAAGGAGAGTAGGGCTGTAGAGGTACTATGGCCTGGTCTAAAGCCATGTTGTGTGGGGGTAAGAAGCTGGTTGTTAATCAGGTAGGATAAGATTTGATGGTGGACACACTTTTCAAGTAGTTTGGAGATAGGGGACAGAATGGCAATAGGGTGAAAATTTGGGATGCCATTGTTCTTGCCACCTTTATGGAGAGGGATGGTAAAGACTTTCTTCCAAAGTAGGGGGACAAGACTTTCTCGGATAGATCAATTTATTTGCATTGTGACAGACAGGGCGATGACATCGGCAGCAAGTTTTAAGAAGTACGAGGGTATTTCATCAGGGGCATTGGAGCCAGGTTTTAGTTTTAATAAGAGTTTCTTTGTGGTGGATGTGGAGATGGGATTAATAGTAAAAGGAGGGGGCTGGGGGCATGGTTTGCTGGATGGGGATGGGTTGTTGGTGAAGGGAGTAGGGTGGGGAGGAATTACAGAGTTACTGGTGAAGGATTGTGTTAGTTTGTTTATTGAGTCAATAAAGAAGGAGTTAAGTTGGGTTGCTAAGTCAAGGTCAGTTGCATCTGGGTTTGGACAGGGGTTTTCTGGGATTCCAGGGTGTAGGAGGGAAGAAATACCTTTCCAAAATAGTTTGGGATTGGTATTGTGGTTTGCATGGAGGGTAGAGAAGTAAGTTTTGCGATCGGAGGTAATACGTTTTTTGACTTTATTACGTAATGTTTTGTATTCAGTAAGGGTATTGGAGGTTCTTTATTACGTAATGTTTTGTATTCAGTAAGGGTATTGGAGGTTCTTTATTACGTAATGCTTTGTATTCAGTAAGGGTATTGGAGGTTCTTTATTACGTAATGTTTTGTATTCAGTAAGGGTATTGGAGGTTCTTTATTACGTAATGTTTTGTATTCAGTAAGGGTATTGGAGGTTCTTTATTACGTAATGTTTTGTATTCAGTAAGGGTGGTGGAGGTTCTTTATTACGTAATGTTTTGTATTCAGTAAGGGTATTGGAGGTTCTTTATTACGTAATGTTTTGTATTCAGTAAGGGTATTGGAGGTTCTTTATTACGTAATTCTTTGTATTCAGTAAGGGTATTGGAGGTTCTTTATTACGTAATGTTTTGTATTCAGTAAGGGTGGTGGAGGTTCTTTATTACATAATGTTTTGTATTCAGTAAGGGTATTGGAGGTTCTTTATTACGTAATGTTTTGTATTCAGGAAGGGTATTGGAGGTTCTTTATTACGTAATGTTTTGTATTCAGTAAGGGTGGTGGAGGTTCTTTATTACGTAATGTTTTGTATTCAGTAAGGGTATTGGAGGTTCTTTATTACGTAATGTTTTGTATTCAGGAAGGGTATTGGAGGTTCTTAGCTTTTGGTATCGTGCCCATGCTTTATCCGAAGTCCCATGGTAGTTAAAGTGTTTTTAGTTAACCAGGGAATAGGGGTGCTTTTTATGCGTTTAGTCTTTAGGGGAGCTAGGGAGCTGAGTAGGTCTAAGAGAGAGGAGTTAAAATAGGATAGAGCATTGCCTAGGGGTAGGATTTTTAAAGGTGTCCAGTTAGTGTGTTTAAGTGTATTTATGAACATTTCAGGGTTAAAGTTTTTTAGACATCTAGAGAATATGTAAGTGCAGGTTTGTTGTGTCGAAGAAGGAAGGCGATGGGTAAAGGTAGGGAAATAGTCAGCTAATGGGTCTGGGAGAGTGCCACTATGTGAGATATAGTGAGGATGTGACACAAGTATTCAGTCAATTATACTTCTGGTGGAAGGGGTCTTTGAGGGTCTGGCGATGGTATTGATTAGTTGTGTAAAGTTATACTAGTTGATATTAAGTAAGTTATTGGGAGATTGAATTGTGGCCCAGTTTGTTACAGTCACCTAGGATTATTGTTTCATGAGTGATGTTGGAGGAGACCCATGACAGAATATTTTCATGGCATGAGACATTATCGCCAGGGGGGAGTATAGAGGGAGGAATATAGAGGGAGAGAATGAATATGCGTTTCTGCTTGTTTAGATGAAGTAGGGCTGGTACCATCTCTGCCTTTCCAAAAGTGGGGAAGGGTTTGGTATATGGGGTGACTAACAGGGGTGCAGAGTATAGGAGTGCTACCAACATCCTTTCTTTTGTACTCTGTCATTACGTAGGATTTGGTAGTTAGGTGGTATTACTTCAGTGGGGTTTGAGCCAGGTTTCTGAGATGGAAAGAATCTATGGTTTATTGTATTGAAGCCAGGCATGAAGGTTTGGGATTTTATTACAAAGACTTTGAGTGTTTAGTGCTGAGAAGTGAAGGGTTTTTCTTGTGGTATGGGAGGGATGGCTTTGTTTTCTAGGAATTTGTGTGGTGGAGGGACCAGGGTGTGGGGGAATGTCACCAGAGAGAAGAATAGAGACAATGTGATTGAGGAGATGTTTGGAAGCTTTGGGGTGTAGTAGAGTGTTGGAGTGTTTTGTGGATGTCAAAATGGTAAAGTGGAGTTTGGTGTTACCATAGTTAGAAAGGAGTCGATAGGGGAATAGGAAAGTAGTATGATGGGGGTAGAGGTGGAGAGATATAAAGATGGAGGAATATGGGTGTATAATAGAAAAAGATGTGGTAATGTGAAATGGGGGGAGTGCTTTCCTAATGTAGGTTGAGTGAGACAGAATAAGACAGTGAGGGTTGTTAATAGTGTTGTTTGAGTGAGCAGTGGTAGGGGACTGGGTGTCATGGTTTGGGTTTGTAGTAGTTATAGTAGGTGAAAATGAGATGCTGAGCTTGGGTTATAGGTAGATTTAGTAAGAATTGTTTAGCTGGTTTACAGAGTAGATAGATTTAGTTGATTGGTGTATGAGTTGTAGGTTGTTGCTAGGGTATATGGTGGAGGGGTAAGTGTATGGGGAATGATGGGTAGACTGGATTGGGTAGTTGGAGTTGAGGAAGTGGCTAGTGAAATATAAATGTAGAGGTGCTGGAGATGGGTGAAATTTGGGGTAAGGTATGGGAGTGGAGTGAGCCCATAGGATGAACGAAGCAGGTAGAACCAAAGAGGTAAGGTAATAGAAGAAGAAATCAGTGGAGTAGAAAGTAACCACCAAAGGATGGTAACTTAGGGAGCATTGGACTAGAAGAGAGCGGTTAGGTGACGGAGTAGAGTAGGACTTGGATATAGGGGAAATAAGAACCTGGGTTTAGCTGAGACATGCTCTATAAAGTCTAGTTGGGAAGGAGATATACAAATAGTGCTAATAAAGGGGGGTAGCTGCCATCTAGTGACCAGTTAATGTAATTACAACAGTGGTTGCCACGATGAGAGCCCTTGGAAGTGAAGGTAGGGAAAAGAAAGATATCTGAATTAGATAGGGGCAAAGTTATAGAGGCAGGGTAAGGGCAAGGCTTGGGAATATAGAAGTAAGAGGGATATGGCTGCTGGCTGTCCTGGCAAGGAGCATGCACTAGTCTCTTACTAGAGTTAAACAACAGTGTATAAGTTTAGAAGGTGGTCTCAATTACACATACTTTCTTGCCTGCTTGAAGCCGCAGAACAGGGAGTAGGGTGGTTCTTTTCTTGTGCTGGGGGAAGGTAGCAGAGTAGGAGCAGTTAGCGATCCTTTGGTTGAGTCTTTGGTGTCCACAAGGGCATAAAGACTGAGGATGGATTTATTTTATCTGAAGGTGATAGGGAGATAAGAACAGGTTTAAGTGGGGAATATGAACATTTAGCTTAGACACAAAAAAATCAGCAGATAGTAACGTGTGAGTCAATTTAACACAATTACGAACAAGGGTAACAGCTGTGGAGTAAGCTGTGATACAAAGCAGTAAGAATGAAACACAACGACTGCATGTAGAATATAAACTAACACAAGCTGGACTACGTTTGTTATGCCAACAGTTATGCGACTGGAAAAAGCACTAGTCTGTAAAGGTCTTCTTGGCTCAAACATGCATACCAATGACCGAGAGAGGAAGCATTGTAAATGGATACAGTACTGTACATAGGCTAGGAAACACTAACATGAGTGATCTCTCATTGTTCCCCGGTGTGTGTAGGTCCTAGGGCTACCATGATATCTTTGATGATTGTGTGTATATCTACATAGGCTAGCTTTTAAGGGTATATAGCAAATGATCCAGTTAAGGCTAGGTGAGCAGCTCCTTATGAGAAAGCCAAGTTACATTATTCTGCTTTGTTCAGCACTTCTGTATATAGTAAATGCGTGAAACTGACCCAGAGTGGCTGAAGTATTCCGCTCAATAGTATATACAGTACGCTAACCCTGCTTAGTGCAAACAGGCCGAATGTAGCATCAATAAATATGCAAAAGATACTTACAGTGCGCTAGCACTGGTGTGCGATGTACTTCTCTGGAAGGTGCAAACTCCATTAAGCATGGCGAGAATATGGGCATGCATTCAGTATTAGCAAATGTAACCATACTGGCGGCCATACATAGCGGCATTTAATGCTAACAAACAATGACTTTCTAGCAGGTAGTAAAGATGTTTAATGCTAACAAACAAGTGTAGGTAAATACACTTAGTAAATTTTTTTTTTTCAATAATCATTTTTTTATTATTTTTCACAACCATATTACAAATTCACACATTATATATAATATATACAAGATGCTTCCATTGGTTAATTTCACATTATATCAACCTCATGTATTGATCAAAGGTACAGCACTAACAATCAAAAGGAAAATAATAAAAAAAATCCAACATTAACAAATCCAAGCCAACAATCTGTCTTTTCTGTACATTCTCTATCTAATCTAAGGTTGATTTAGACTATACTCTGGTTCCCGAGAAAAAGTGGATAGTAACCTCTAAGCCAAAATAATATTAAAAATTTGCTCCCAGATTTTTCTGTTGTTGATATTTTTCTTGTGATCACTAATTAACAGTTTATGCGCTAAGATGTGTTTTATTGCCAACAATCTGAAATTTTCCCACGATGTCTGGGCTGGGTTCAACCAATTTGTGGCTATATATAATTTCATTAATAGGAAAATATTCATAATTACAATCGTTTTTGATTTATTTAGATTCTCCTGGGGAATATGAAGAATCATAAACTCCCAAGAGAGTGTTGAATTTTGGTAACCCATTTTTTGTAACTGCAATTTTAATGAATTCCACAATTTATAAATGCACTTACAACTCCAGAACAAGTGAAGCAAATCTGCTGTCTGATCAAAGCAATGTGGGCATATGGGTGAATTCTTCGCATCAAATTTGTGCAAAGTGAGGCAGTATAGTATGCATTGTTAAATATCATCAGCTGCGTAAATACCAATTTCTGAAGGGATACGGACTTTAATGTTAACTTAAATGCCTCCAATATCTTATTGTCATCTGGCAATATCAATTTCTCTCTCCAGTAACTCGATAAAAGAATATAATTATTATACTTCCTCTCTTTTATCAATTTATATGCTGCGGTTATATATTTTCTATCCTGCAACAGCGCTTCCCATAGATTACGAGTAATGATTAAATCTTCCCCTTTCATTTCAAAGTTGTTAAAATAGTTTATAACCAAGTCTTTTAGCTGTCTTACTATAGTTAAATAGGAAATAGGGAGTTCTATTTCTTTTAAAATATCATGTACTGGTACTCCTAGAAAAGGATATAAATCGAGTAGAGTTAACTCCATGATTAAAGGGAATTTCTTTAGATCAATCAATTGACCTCCAATTGTTAAATTTGGGTTCCTATGAAACAGTTGGAAAACCATCATATATTTTAGTAAATTTAAGGAAGCAAAAAGAGTTTGAATTGCCGTTACATAGCTTTTGATGTGCTCCATTAACTTATATTTACTCATTGTCCAATTATTTAAAAAGGGTAATGCTTTAGCATTGACTCCCACTTCATTTATATGCTTGTATGTTACGAGCACCCATTTGGGTGTCCATTTTCTACTATCACTATCGAAGTAAGACGTCTTTAAAATCATGTTGGCCTGAATCACTAAATAGTACATTTCGAAATCCGGTAATTCCAGCCCCCCCCCCCTTATTTTTTGGAGCCATCAATTTTTCATATGAAATTCTCGTCTTCCTAGGTTCCCAAAGAAATCTTCCCAATCTTACATGAAGCTGTTTGAAGAATGTTTTGGTAATTCTGAGTTGTGCAGCTCTAAAAATATATAACATTCTAGGAAGAACATTCATTCTTATGATAGCTGCTATTGCCATCATTGGTAACTTCAATCTACTCCATCTTTCAAGATCCAATGTTATTTGATCTGTAGTTGACTTTACATTATTAATAAAAAAATCTCTATTTTCAGTTGAGAAGACAATCCCCAGATATTTTATTTTTTTCTTCCGTCAATACTTGTCCTATTAATGGTAGCATTGAAAAGGGTGTGGGTGTCTTTAATGGGAATATTTTAGATTTTTTAAAATTTAGCTTGTAGTTGGAAATTCTCTCAAAGATTTCTATTGCAGCTAATATTTTTTTCAGTATCAGAAACAGGTGTGGTACAATATATGTTTAAATCATCTGCATAGGCAGCCATCCTAACCTTTATTCCATACAGTACAGGAGAATTATAAAAAACATTTTGCTTAAGGTGTAAAAATAAGGGCTCCAAGTAAAGATTAAATAAGATGGGAGATAATGGGCAGCCTTGTTGGGTACCATTTTTGATTTTTATCCTATTCAAGCATTCGTGATTTATAAATAAATTTGTGTATGCATTTTTATATAGTATCCGTAACATTGAGATAAACTCCTGCGGTATATTAAAATGAGGTAATGTATCAAATAAATAATCCAAATTAACCCTATCAAATGCTTTCTGAGCATCAATAATTAGGGCGTACAAATTCAGGTTTTTATATTTCGCATAAGAGATTAAGGTATGGAGCGTTAAGGTATTATCCGTGGTCTGTCTCCCATCCATAAACCCCACCTGTTCCTCTGATATTATTGGGTTTATTACCTTTTTCAGCCTACTCGCCAGAATGGATGTCATGATTTTCATGTCCATATTCAAAAGTGATATAGGCCTGTAATTATCAGGATTTTTGGAATCACCTTTCTCCTTTAATATCAGAACTGTCCTTGAGGCATTAAAATGAGGATCATTAATTCTATTTAGAGTGATATAATTAAAAGTCTGTGACAATACACTGCTCAGAATCTCACTAAAAGATTTGTAGAATTCCAAGGTCAAACCATCTGGGCCTGGGGCTTTGTGAGGCTTTAGTTTCTTGATTGTCTCGAACACCTCCTCCACTGTAATTGGTTTGATTAAATCTCTATGAAATTCCTTGTCAATATTAGGGAAAGTGATTTTCTGTAGAAAATCTTTTCTGTCTTTATCTTGCAAGAGTGTCTGCTTCTCACCGTAAATCTGATTAAAAATTTTTTCAAAGGTCTTCATGATATCTGCCTTGTCAGTATATGTAGTATTGTTATAGTGTATTTCAGTAATTAATCGTGTTGATTTCATCTGGTTAATAATACGAGCTAATGCTTTCGAGGGGGTTTGAATATCATTTGCATATTTAACTAAATTTCTTTGTTCATAAAGTGACAAATTTCTATTATGAAGTAAAAATAGTTCTTTTTGACATCTTAATAGCTCAGTTTCTGTCTGTTCATTATAGTTCCTCATCAAATCTTGGTCCAATAATTGAATTTTAGTTTCTAAATCCAATTGAGTCTTCTTTTGTAATTTTTTATAATATGTAGCTTTTTGTATAAATAGTCCTCTTAGCTGCGTTTTAGTTGTAGCCCATTCTATATCTATTGGGTGTCTATTTTGGGAAATATTATTTAGTGACTGTTTAAGTATCTCCTTGACTTCCATTAATATATCTTCCTTGGTTAGTAAATATGGGTTCAAGGACCAATTATAACCTCAAAGCCTCTTAGTATCCATATTACTACTGTTTAAGGTTAAAGTTATCTTTGAATGGTCTGAGAGTTGTCTGACTTGATTAGAAACACTAGGGTCAGCTGAGATCAGCACCTCTGAAATTAAGAAAAAGTCAATTCTCGACCACATTTTATGGCAGGTTGAATAATAAGTAAAATTCTCTGCTTTCCCTTGTGAGTGTATGTGTTTAAAAGGGTCATAGAGTTTGAAATCCATTTTCAATTCTTTCAATGCTACCATTGCCTGTTTATTGAACGCTGAAGAAGCACCCAATTTGTCTAATTTAGGATCTTGATAAGAGTTCCAGTCACCTCCCAACACTATATAGCAATTATTATATGACTGTAAAATGGAATAGATTGAAGCTATGAAATGATGCTGATTAACATTAGGGGCATATACACATATTAGTACTATAGGTTTATCATAACATTTGGACGTGAGAAGGACCAAACACCATCTACCCTCCTGATCCATTTTCACATCCATAATATCTCCCTGAAAGTGATTCTTAATTAAAATTGCCACCCCTGCACTATTTGTTGTTCCTTCCGCCGTCACAATCTTCCTAATCCATTTCTTAGCCTTCACTGACTCCCACTGATCATTAGTCATATGCGTTTCTTGTAATAAAATACAACATGCTGATGATTTAAGAAACAAATGAAAAAACAGCTTTCTTTTTTTCATGTTCTGGAGTCCTTTGACATTCCAAGATTCTATTATCTACATTTAACGTTCATTAGAAATGTAACTCGATGTCTAATCTCTTTAAGCAACCTTAGAATAACATAAGTTGGCATATCATCAATTGTATGGAAGCAAAACTGCCATCCTATCCCTACCCAGTGCCTACCCACTATTCCTCTGGACCAGGATGAACATAGGTTTTTCACATTACTGGAAACCATCTGAGTAACTAACCTACTAATTCTATTATTTAACAATGAAACCCCATGCAAAAAACCTACAACAACTACTTCTACGTCTACAAAGCCTAATTCTGATATTCCCTACTAAACACTACTTATAGGTAACTACAGCTCTGTACATATTTATGGATATACAAATAAACTAATTGTACCCTGAAATTCTAATGTACTTCAGTTCACTTCAGCTTTATATTCAGCAATAGCAAATGACATTCTAATTTGTTGTTCTATACAGTATTAAATATTAGTTGACATAGAAAGCAGACAGTTATTTAACATTTCCCAACATCCTGTATCTACTGAATAAAATGATCTAACTACTTTAATCTGCTTTGTTCTTCCCCTACAACTTACCTACTAACATTTTAATATTGAAAATCAATGCAGTTCAAAATAAAACTATAATGGCACTTTCATTTGTAATAACCATATATGAATAAGAGAGGAACCAAGGGGTTAAAATAAAAAAAGAAAAAAAAAACATGAAGGGAGCACAGCAAAAGGAGAAGAAATAAGAAAAAATGCCTTAAATTACACATAAAAAAAATAACTTCTTTTATGTTCTTTTATTATTATATGCACATTGTTTAAATCTGTTCAACTAACCATTTTTACATCATTTATCAGTTAGAAATAATACAACCTATCTACAGGAATAAAGGAAAGGAGTAAAAGAAAAGGGAGATATAGTGAAAAAAAAAAGAGAAAACAAATATAAAAAAAAACTACAGTACCTTATTCTGCCACTACACATAACCATCTCCTTTTCTAATACACAATGCATTTCCACAGCGTTTACCTGCATCACTTTGACTTCACACACTATCTTACAGTCCTTTTCCTTCAAAATAAGTCCAAACAGGTTTCGTTTTACCTCGCCAGCAGTTCCTCTTTCTTCTCAGCTATTTAAACTGTAAAGGCAGTTCAAATCCTTTCCTTCGCGCTCGCGATGGGGAACCCAATTCGCGAACGGACCTCCTGACTGCACCACACTAAAAACAGTCCCTCTGCTTCCTCTAATGCATTTCCTGTTGCCTCGTGGATCAGAAACGCTCGCTACAACCATAAAACTTTGTGGGAACTTCGCGTTGAAACTGGAACTATGAGATAAGAAGATAAGAAGATGAAACTCCAGGCCTGCTACAAGAAACAGAACAGACAAAGGATTTTAAAGCCTCGGATTGTTGTGAATGAAGAATCCCATTCTCCCTGATGCTGCAAAAAGCCAACATGGACTGTTCACATTTCTGAAGATGGGAGAGCCTTAAAAATCTTCAAAAAAGTAGGTCTTGCTTCTTTCCTTGCGCTTACAGAGTATTTAATGCCATCCACAGTAAAAATTAAGTTATTGGGATATTTCATTTGAAATCTGATATTTTTGTCAATCAGAAACGTACAATATGGAGCCAGCATTTGTCTAGATTGCCTTATTTGTGTTGGTAAACCCTGTGCTATGGAAATTCTATTATTTTGCCACATTATAGATCCACCAGATTTTTTAATAGTTAACAGTACTTTGCTCACATCTTGGTAGTTCAATATTTTAACATAAACAGGTCTGGGTATATTTGAAGCTTGAGATTCTCTGTATGCTCTATGCGCCCTTTCTATGACCATCTGCTTAACAACCTCAGAGTCCTTGAGCAGTATTTCGAATATTTGTATAATAGAAGTGATCAGGTCATTATATTGAATAGATTCTGGTATCCCTCTGATGATTATATTGTTACGTCTGGATCTTGCTTCCAAGTCCAGAATTTTATTTTGCTTCATTTGAATGTCAGTTCCATGTGACTCAGTTCTTTTAGTGAGCATTAATATGTTGTCTTCATTGGTAGCTATTCTAGTTTCTGCTTTCTCCATTCTTTCGAGAATCCGATTACATGTGTCACTAAATGAAAGTGTTTGAGATGTTAGCTCTTTTAAGGCATCCTGTATAGGTAGCAATGCTGATTTGATTTCTTCCATTGTGACCTGTTGATCAGATTTTGTTGATGGCCCTGTTTTTGCAGTCTCTTGCTGTTTGATAGTTTTCTGTCTCTTGATTAAAGATTCTTTCTCCGGTGATTGCAAAGCTGACAGCTTGGTTTTGGAAGTTGTAGTTTCCATATTTTTGTCCTCCTTTGACATTTCGAAATTCTGCACAAAGATTTATTTCCCAAAGAAAAGTTACAAAAGTGAGATCAGTCAGTCCTTTGTTTGGTGCTCTGTTCAGAGTCAACCTGACAATCAGATCCAATCCTGCTATTACCAAGTATTTTTTTTCGATTTTTCTTTCTCAGAACCAAAAGTGACTTCTGGTCAATTAGTAATAACTGCCAATTAGTTTGCTTACTCTAAGTATAACTCCACAGGGTTGATTTTTTTCTCAGATATTTGAAGAGCTGAAGTACTGCAGTGCTTATAGAACGGCAGCCATCTTTGTTCCCCGTAAATACACTTAGTAAATTACTTTCTTCAGATTAGTAGTATTAGCAATTTTTGCCATATGTTGTCTGTGGCATTAAATGCTAACAAATAGGTATAAGTAATTACAGTGGGTGCTAGCAGTGTACCGGGAAACAGTGAGAGACACTGATTAATTAGTTTGGCGCTCCTGCATGAGGAAACATGCGAAAAAACTAAAAACTACCAGCAGTAGGTGTTATATCATATTTACAATATGCTAACATTAGTAAGCATGTAACTACACAAGAACAAGTCTTATACAAACCGCTAACACTGGTAAACTGTCGTATTCAAGAAAACAAATGGCCTGGCTTAACATTTAACTCTCTAGCAGGTAGTAAAGACACATAGGTATTAATGCATTATTGCCTGGCAGATATTAGAACCAGTTTCAATGAAGAGTTGAATCACATCCAAAAAGAAGTTGTACAACTTACTAGAGATGCTTGAGCCTGGGACATACAGCAGCCAGGAGCAGGACCGGGGATTTAAAGATGGCGACCCTGGGGACTAGATGCTAATAATTGTTTGGTAGCAGGAAGTTAAGGGGTGGGGTGGGGTTGGTGCATGCAGGTATGGACTGGAAAGGCAGGCACTGTGAGGTAATGGAGGCGGCAATCTATTTCATTCAGTACTGGCAATATGGAGGTGAGGGGGGGGAGACTACAAAATGGAGGGTGTGAGGGCTTTGGAAGGTTGATAAAGAGAAATCAGTTTAAAGGGTAATAACAAGTAAGCATGGATAAATAATTAGAGTGGCATACAGAGAGAGAGATGGGGGGGTGATAGCCAAAGAGGTAAGGTAATAGAAGAAGACAATCAGTGGAGTGGAAAGTAACCATTCCAAAGGATGGTGAGTAAGGGAGTATTGTACTAGAAGAGAGTGGTTAGGTGAAGGAGTACAATAGTTCAAGGAGAGTAGGACTTGGATATAGTGGAAATAAGAACCTGGGTTTAGCTGAGGCATGTTCTACAAAGTCTAGTTGGGAAGGAGATATACAAATAGTGTTAATAAAGGGGGGTAGCTGCCATCTAATGACCAGTTAATGTAATTACAACAGTGGTCGCCATGATGGGAGCCTTTGGAAGTGAAGGTAGGGAAAAGAAAGATATCTGAATTAGATAGGGGCAAAGTTATAGAGACAGGGGTAAGGGCAAGGCTGGGGAATGTAAAAGTAAGAGGGATATGGCTGCTGGCTATCCTGGCAGGGAACGTGCACTAGTTTCTTACTAGAATTAAACAACAGTGTATATGTTTAGAAGGCGGCCTCAGTTATGCATACTTTCTTGCCTGCTTGAAGCCGCAGAACAGGGAGTAGGGTGGTTTATTTCTTGTGCTGGGGGAAGGTAGCAGAGTAGGAGCAGTTAGCGATCCTTTGGTTGAGTCTTTGGTGTCCACAAGGGCACAGACACTGAGGATGGATTAATTTTATTAGAGACCCTTAAGCCTGGGATATGCAGCAGCCAGGAGCAGGACTGGGGATTTTCAGGTTAGCACTGTAATAGCAAAGGCTACTGTGCAATCAACTTACTTATCTATGTATGTAAATACGTTGTGCATGTTCTACTTGTCTGCAATATCAGTTTCAGTGCAAACAGATATAAATGTTTACAGGTACTGGTTTTTGCATTATATATTCCTCACTCAAACCCACACACTCAGGATGCTGGTCTTGTGCACACACACACACACACACACACACACACACACACACACACACACACACACACACACACACACACACACACACACACACACACACACATTTGCCAGGACTGATATTCATAGGATCATGTGTTCATAGGTGTGTACCAGGCTACTGGGCATGGAGCTATGACAAGCCTAGCCCGTGGGAGTACCCTGGCATCATGTGGCCTGAATTTTTTCCCAGTGTGTCTATCAACCATTTCCACTTGAGTGATGGCCATGGTGACAGTTAAATTCACCATTCACACATCCAGATTTCTCTTTAAGATGGCCAGTGAGGAGCTCTGAATGTATGCAGCATATATTGCATTACATATCCACTCACTGAGTTATGTACCTGCCCTCCAGCATGCTCTGTTGATTGTGGAAATGAGGTTGAGGTATCCATGGCATGTGGTACATACAGATCAGAGTTTCACTAGATATGGCATTCCTAACACAGCTATCCACACATGGCTTTGTCAGTCAAGCATGGATGGGCTGTAAGTAGCTAAGATGGGGCCAAGAATACTTGGAGGTATTGCAATCTGTCCATATAGGACAGTCATTTAAGGGCTAGGGTCCTATTTGTGAGGTACACTTGCAGCCTCCACAGTTGTTGCAGGTGTCTAGTGAGCTACATGGCAAATGGGGCCATTGTACCCGATGGTTAGCCTAATGACGGGAGAGTAGAGGGAGACATTGACTTTTTCCTTACTGGATGCCACACCATTACGTATGAGATGTGGCACATAGAAGTTATTTCTGTCCACAGTAGCAATGTGGTGGCCACAAGAGAGGTCACTGCAAGCCTATGTTCCCAGGTCTCTTATAGGGACTTCTGTGTCCATTGTACTACCAGCAATGTGTTAATTCATGGTAAACACATTGATTCCACATGGGATTGTGACACATTTCTTTCCATTCAGCCTAAGGCCAGCGTTCTGACAACAGTCGGATGTCTCAGTGGGGTCTTTATGCAGGATGTCAACATGATATGGGGATGTACACATAGCATCCACCTTGCAATTGTCTGTGAACATTGCCAACTAGGGTCCCTTTATGTTGTTCTGGATGTCAGAGGCATACATGACAAACATGAGGAGACCCATGACCAGACCCTGTGGTACTCCACTCATGACTGGTTGGCAGTCTGATATGGAGTCTGATACCTTCACACTGTGGGTCTCATGAATGAGTCACTTTTCAACCCACCAAGTGACATAGAGGTTGATGCCTAGATGGCTTTGTTTGTCTATGATCCCTGAGTGGGGAATGGTATCACAGGATTAGAAGACCTGCCTATCTTGTTTTTTGTGTCTGTACTGTTACATAGTTATTTCACATGGCACACAGCTTATAGGGCTGCAGAGTGCCCACAGCTACCACTACAGTGGTTGACAACAGTGGGCCCTGTACAGTGGACATTTGGATGTGAAAATTCAGCAGCAGCACACACACACACACACACACACACACACACACACACACACACACACACACACACACACACACATACACACTTGCCAGTATTGATATTAGAACCCCTGCCTGTCTAGTTATTTATACTATAGTGTTGCACAGTTACAGCATGTGCTACAGAGCTTACTGGACTAGCAAATGCACAAAGGTGCTGATAACTGCACAGCTAAGATAAAGTATTACAGGTGGCAGAAAGTCTGCCTTCAGTTTTTCCCTTACATCTTGCTAGTTCTTTCTGTCTTGCACTTCAAATAGCATAATAGCTTTGCACTTCAACAGGTTATTGTATCAATAAGTGTAGCACAACTAGTCATCAGTAGTACTCGTTCCTCACAGAATTATCCCCAGTACTTAATAGTTATGACCACCCCTCATGGCATGATTGAAGTGCAGTTTTCTGTGCTTTTGACCATTCATGTGGTGCACTTGTCCATTCTGAGGCACTGTTACAACTGCCTCATGTACACAGACAACCCTCTCCTCTAAACTCCAAACACTTAGACTGTGAGAGTTACCCCTATATTACCAAATGTGGAAATATGCACTCTCCAGTGAAGACTGTACTAGCTGGTCAAGAGGATAAGGTCAACACCTGCACCATACCATGTGGAACACATAGCTCAAAGCAACACCCACTATGACAGCTCTGCCATACACTGAAAAACCATAGGACAGTAAGGCACTGCATACAGCCTACCTTAATCTGGCCGAGGCCTTTGGTACAATTCCTCAGTCAGAAATTATTGCTAAACCCACCAAACTAGGCATCAACCCATATATCAGTGGGTGGGTTGCAAATTGGTTCACAGAACACACAGTGTGACAGTGGCAAAATCCAAGGCAATCTGGCAAGCAGTCACAAGTGGAGTCCCACAGGGATCAGTACTGGGTAGTGTCTTGTCCAGCATCTAATTCTCAGGAGTCCAGCCCAACACAGAGGAACTTTGTCTGACCAAGTTGCCAGAGGACTGCAAGCTGGGTGCTATCATTAACTCTACATGTGATGCAGACATCCTACAGAAAGGCCTCACTGAGACCAATGTGTTGTGTGGAAACCATGGCCAGAAGCTTAACACCACAAAATGCATAATCATCCCCTTTGGTAAAATACTCAGTTCCCAGTAAGTACCACATCAATGGAAGCCCAATGAATACTGTAGGCATTATAAGAGATCTGGGGAAACTGGTTGACAGCAACTTCTTCAAACACACAAATACACTCATTATAGGGGACTCTATTGTCTGGCACACTGATGTCCTGCTTACCAGACTGATAAAAGGAGAAGGTCACTGTAAGCTGCCTGTCGGGTGCCAGGATCCACAACATAATGCAAGCACTCAAGTCACTCCAAAGCAAGTACAAATATGACTCCATTATTGTCCATGCTGGTGTGAATGACCTGAGACGTACCTCCCTGGACTACATGAAAAGAGACATAGAGGAACTCTCTGATCATGTAGCCCAGGATGGTATGACCCTGACCCTGAGTAGCATCTTGCCCTCACCAAGAATGATACCACAGTATAAAGGCAAAATGATCAGTTTCAATAATTGGCTAAAGTATTGGCATCATTCAAAGGGTATCCAGGGTCTGTCAGCCTGGGATGACATGCCTGACAAGCCACGTTGCTATGCTAGGGACAGCTTGCACCTGTCACCCTTAGGCTTTTGTATACTGGCCAAGGCTCTTGCCACCCCCATAGTGCCTTTTTTAGGCAAGGCTCAAAGGACAAACCCACCTCCATAGACAACCCAAGGATAAAAAAACTAAAGGTAATGCTACTGAATGCCAGAAGTCTAAACCTCAAGATGCACGCACTCGAGGCTCTCCTCAGTATGGAGAAAATCGATGCCTGTGCAGTAACAGAAAACTGGTTCAAGGCTCCTGAGAGCACCCCAGCACTACCAGGTTATAACTCATACCATGCTTTTCAGCCCCAAAACTCGGACCGAAGCACAAAAGGAGGGGGAGTATCTATATTCATCAAAGATACCTACACCTCCAGGTAAGTGGCACTGCATGAAGCATCGGAAACCATCCATGTGCAACTAACAATGGGCAAAACTGCCTTTCAGTTTGTAGCCTACTACAGATCACCTTCCCTTTCACAGGAACCCCACTTGGCATTCCTGAGAACAATGGAGAATATGAAGGTCTCTCCAAACACTATGTTATTGGGTGACCAACTACCCAAACATTGACTGAGAAAACTACTCAAGCCCAAACACCCTCTCCCAATGGTTCCTTGAATTTATAAACTCTAACGCGATGGAACAACTGGTCACCACTCCCACAAGAGGGAACAACACATTGGACCTGGTCATCACCAACATGGGGACTCTATGTTCCACACCAGAGGTAAACCCCTAATTGGTAAGATCAGACCATAAATTAATTTCCCTGGACATCCATATCCTGTCCCCACCCCCAGCCAAGGAAATAACTGTAAAGAATTTCTCAAACGCTAACTTCACACTTCTCAAGACTGAGGTGGAATCCTTCAAAACCCCTGAGCCAGAGGATAATACAGCCCAATCCGCAGAATCCTTTACAATTGCATTCAATGAGCACCTGCAGGAATGCATGGATCGTGCTATCCCAAATAAAACCAAGACTCCAAGACTCACTCCTCCAAAAACAGGAGACCTGTCTGGTGGACCCAGGCCATAAATAAGCTATACAACAGAAGGAGGAAGCTACTACATGACAGAGCAAAATCTCAAAAAGAGAAGGCATCTCTGATAAGTATTAGCAAGAAACTATGATCCCTCATAAAATCATCAAAGGCCAGTTTCGAAAGAAAAATTGCCCTAGACACTAAAGATAATCATAAGGCCTTCTTTAGTTATGTCAGGAATAAGGGTGGAAACTCCCAGATATGCTCTGAATTGTTGCATTGTGGTACAAAATATACCGAACCTACAGACATAGCCAACATCCTGGCAGACAGATTCAGTGCTAACTTCTCCCCCCGTTCCCCCTCAAAGGAGCAAATGCCTATCCCACCTGAATGTAACCTCCCTGACATCACAGATGCACAGGTGAAAGCTGCCCTCTCCAAAGCAAAAAACACAGCATCTATGGGACCAGAAGGTGTCCCAGGCTGTGTCTTACATGAGCTCCAAGAAGAACTGAACCCTTACATTAAGTCACTGTTCAAACTTAGCCTTACTACAGGATATGTATCCAAAGAATGGTGTACAGCTACAGTGGTCCCACTCCACAAAGGTGGCGCGACAATGGACCCCGGGAACTATCTCCTCATAAGCCTGACTAGTCTGGTCTGTAAAGCTATGGAGCGTATTATCATGGAACTCATAAACAAAGACATTGGGAGCCTCCAGACACTGGACCCTACCCAATTCGGCTTTGTTAAGGGCAGATCTTGCCTCTTAAACCTAGCTGATTTCTTTGAAACAGTTACCAAAGCCATAGATGAGGGCAAGGTAGTCCACACAGCCTACCTGGATCTCACAAAAGCCTTCTACACAATACCCCACTCGGGCATCATAAATAAGCTTACCAGCTTAAATATCAACCCCTATATCACAAGATGGGTTGCAAACTGGCTCAGGGATAGAACCCACATGGTCAGAATCACAGGTGCCACATCTGAATCCAAACCAGTTACAAGTGGCATCCCACAAGGCTCAGTTCTGGGAACTCTCTTATTTGGTAAATACTTCTCTGAGGTTCAGGCTAACACGGGGTGACTATGGCTGACAAAGTTCGCAGACAACTGCAAACTGGGAGCCATAATTCACTCTCCAGCTGACACAAGCATCCTCCAAAAGGATCTCATGGAGACGGATGCTTGGTGCCAGAACCACGGCCTCAAGCTAAATGCTAAAAAGTGCATAGTCATCCCCTTTGAGAAAAACAAAGTGCCCACAAATTACCACATAGGTGGTAATCCATTAAGTACGGAAGAAGTAATTGGAGATTTGGGGACCAACGTAGATAGTAATCTCTCCTTTGATAATCACGTTGCCAAAGTGGTTAGAAAGACCATCTATATAGCCCACCTTATCATGGAAGGGTTTGCATCTAGATCAAGAGAGGTCATTGTGCCCCTCTACTCGTCACTCATCAGGCCCATAATTGAATACAATGCCCCATTTTTGGATGTACCTTACCTGACACCTGCAGCAACTGGAGAGACCCCAAAAGTACCTCACCAAGAGGATCATGGGCTACAAACAGATGTCCTATGCAACTAGACTAAAGTAACTTCAGCTCTACTCAGTTGCTTACGCCTACTCAGAGGCGATCTATGCCTGACATACAAAGCCATGTCTAACCCAGAATTAATAGACATGCTCCACCTCAAAAAATCCAAATCCCTTAGAGATACATGCTCCAGGGGCTTAAACCTCAGCACAAAAATAAATAGGACATGTTGGAGGGACAGATTAATTTCCCAGAGGCTCCCCTCACTCTGGAATAAAATATCAGTTCATGTTAGACATAGCCCCTCACTGACCCTCTTCAAGCAAAATCTGAATGTGTGTATGGGAAATCGCAAATACACCCCTGAGATCTCTTCTGTGTCCCTGCTTGACAGAGGCATGGTAAACTATTCTTAAAGGGCTATCTTCTGTGACCTACTATACAGAGGCACAGTAGGCTAATCTAATAGGGAGGCGAAAGTCAAATACACTCGGTCTAGGCTTATAAATGCTCTAGGGCAGATAGCCTAGTATCTACCTATGAACCTATGAACCACATTGCCACTGTGGTCAGGAAGTCCTTCTGTGTGGCACATTGCATTACAAAGGGTTTTGCATCCAGGAAGAAAGAGGTAATGATCTCTGTCTACTGTTCACTCATTAGGCTAGTCATCAAGTATTCTGGCCCACTTACCATGTACCTCAGTAGATACCTGCAACAATGGAAGAGACCACAGAAGCACCTCACAAAGAGACTCTTAGGCATTAATCACATGCCCTACACAGATAGATTCAGATGACTTCAGCTATTCTCTGTGTCATATCACCTAGTTAGATGCTATCAGTGCTTGACTTACAAAGCCATGTCTGACCCAGCTGTTTTAGACATGCTACATATAAAGACATCTCAATCCCTCCACACCACACACTGCAGAGACTTCTACCTCAGTACCACAATCGCCACAACATGCTGGAAGACAGGTCCTTCACCAAGAGACTGCACACTTCCCATGCATGTCATGCAGATCACCTAGCTGACCCTGTTTCAGAGAGATCTTGATGAGCTGATAGGTAATAGACAGTTCACCCCCAGCATCACTGCAGTGGCTCTACTTGATACAGGCACTGGCAAGTAAACATTGGATACCATAATGGCAGGGCCCTTCTATGGGCTAGGCTTGTAGAGGCTCCTGGGCCATTAGCCTACTACACACATATGAACCTATAAGAGGAATTACATCAGCATGACTGATAAAGTAGGGCAGTGGATGTTGAACTTATCAAAATACTTTGTCCTACAGACACACTTCGACACACACACACACACACACACACACACACACACACACACACACACACATACTTGCCAGATGTAAGAGTACAACCCCATACCTAGCTAGTTGTTTGTATCACAGTTTTACATAATCATCACATGCACCACAGAGCTTATAGGGTTGAGGCCTGACAAAAGGGCCTTTTAAGCTGATTGATATATGCAGGACTGCTAAAGTGGGAAAGGGGAAGTGTACTGGGTTTGAATGGACCAAAAGCCTTAATTTGTAAACACATGCATAGTTTGACATTTGGCAGGAATGAGATTAGAACTCCTACCTAACTAGTTATTTGCATTACAGTGCTACGCAGTTATCGCATGCACCACAAATCTTATAGGGCTGAGGCCTGCAAAAGGGACTTCTAAGGTGACTGATATCTGCATGACTGCTAAAGTAGAGAAAGTGTCAGGATGTTGCATAGGATGAGTGATCAGGGAAGGGTGTGTTACTACCCATGGCTGTGGGCCAGGATTCTGTGGGTGCAGACATGTCACCATCTTCCAGGGTTAGGACTGTCTGCAATTAGTGCATTTCCATGTTTAGACTCCTAGCCCTGCCTGTCGACTGTACAGGTATCACAGAATGTCCACATTCATGACTCATATATCTTGTTGGTTACACAAATTAGTGTGGTTTTCAAGGAAAAGTGTTTTTAAAGTCACTCAGGTTTGAAGTAAAATATTACTGAAATTTGACATTGCAGTTTCTGACTTCATACCCATCAGACATTCCATGCTACTAAAATCATTCCTTCAACCTTATGACATTATTAGAGCAGTATTTCAAAGGTGTCCTTCTCTTTGGACCTTTTTTACCCCATTATTCATAGCTTTGGCCAGATTTTTGGCTCTCTGACACTGGCAGGTTTTCTCCTAGCAGTTAGCAGCATGGTCTTTCTTTGCCTTTTTAGACTGTGTTATGTTGGTGTTATGGACCCCATGACACTCCCTAGCCAGGCACTGTGGGTGAGGCATGGCATTTGCTACAGGCCTGTAAGCCAGGTGTGACAGATGCAGCCCATCTGTAGCAAGGCAGTGCATTCTGATATGTTCCCAGGCTGGCAGCAGTGGACAACCCTGGAATGGCACCAGTAAGTTGACTGTGGTTGTTACTGGTATTTGCTTTCTGTGTGTGTTGAGCCATCACTCTAGTTGATGGCTGAATGCTGCTTAAGGCTAGGGACATGTTACTGCATTTCCATGGGGCTATGGGGGGACACACCTGTGCACAATACACATTTGAAAAGACTGTGCTGATATTTGCTTAACATTTTGGTCCCATTTAGCATAGTGGTGTGCCCTATCTTTCAGGCTACAGGCATAACAGTATTGACCACAGGCCAGATTGTTCTGGCATAGACATTTGTAGTTTCAGACTAATTACCTTTCAAAGCCATACTGCCACTGTCAGACCTGCTGTGATATCACTGTGTAAAAGTCTGTGGGTGGTGATTTCATGGATATTGCCATGTGGGGGCCTTTGACAGGCATTTCTGTATGGTTTTCTACAGCTGATCTGCTGGGTGAGGTGGTGGTGAGTATGGGTCCCCCACTTTGACATCCATGCATGTGACCTATGACCTCCTCAGTTATTTGGCTCACCATATTTACTGCAGTGATATTTGTCAACTAGGGTGGTACTGCATGGTGTGGGACAGCCAGTACTCAGAATACACTTACTGCTGTCCCATAGAGCTGTCAGTTGTCTGCTGCTATCCTAGTTAGCCACCCCATTCCCTTGCATACTTGATCAATAACATATATATGCTATCAGAAAATTCCACCCCATTCATTTATTTTGTTACAGAGACTAGCTTACCTTGTGCCTGAGGCCATTGTGAGGATGGTGCTTGAGGGATGACTGTGTAAGATGCATGCAATACACTGCCTATACATGGTAAGGTATAGGTGGTGTGATGCTTGGTATCCATTTTACTGTGTGTGTGAGTCAGAGAGAGAGAGAGAGAGAGAGAGAGCTCAGCCCCTGGGGCCCTACAGTGTCAGTGTATGTGCTATGCATTGCCTGTTTGCTAAAGCCAGGGCATACTGTGCATGTCTCCATCTGCCTACAGGAGCAGGCTCAGGATGTTCCTCCTCCGAGTCTTTCTGTACCTGTGGAGACCTTCGCAATGGTGGGAGGCTGTGGGCTTTTCCCCATTTTGTTCCTGCTGCAGCTGTTTCCACAGGAACATATTGTGTAGCATGGCACATGAACATGTGCTGACATGTGGCTGGAGAGTACTCCAAGGGTCTACCAGATATGTCAAGGCAGCAGAACCATGACTTGAGCATCCCAAACACATGCTCTATAATGATCCTGGTTTATGCGTGTGCCTCATTATGGCATTCTTGTGTAGGTGTGTGGGTGTGTGTGCATTTCTGATGGGTGTCATCAGCTATGGTCCTAGTGCATAGCCAGCATCCCCCACCAGTTGGCCATATGCGATGTCCCCACTGGCAAATGCTTGGTACAGCTGTGACGAATGCCAGATGTGGGAGTCGTGATTGCTTCCAGGGCTGCCAGCACAGATGTTCATGATAATGCCCTGGGCGTCACACATGACCTGGCAATTGGTGGACTGGAACCCCTCATGGTTTAGTTAGACTCTACTCTGGTCACTGGGTGGTGCTTTTATGTGGATGTGTGTGCAGTCTATGGCACACAGTACCTCTGGGTATTCTGTTACATGGTGGAAGAGATGCATGTTGCTGGTCTTGCCCTTATGAGTTCTGGGGAGGTGAATGTGCTCAGTGGCATGTTGTCACATGGCATCCAGGAACTGGTGGAGTATCCTGGACGCAGATGCCTGTGAGACCCCCAAGATATCCCCAGTTTGTCTTTGGAAAGTACCTGTAGCTAGTATTTTTAAGGCTACACATACCTTGGTATTCACTGGGATGGGTTCTCCTCTGTTGGTTCTGGGTCTGAGGCGAGGCCAGCACAGCTCGGTGAGTTGCTGAAGTATGTCCCTGTCGACCCTGTAGTGCTCTACTATCTCCAGATCATGTAGCCCCTGGTAGGTTACCTTGGGTCTGAACAGTCTTCTTCTCCTCATCAGTCTGAGTTGGTTGTCAGCATTTTCCTCCTCACCACCCTCAGTCTCTAGCACATACAAATAGATCAGAGCAACAGCAGCCCCTAACATGTTTTGTTAGATTTGTCAGTTTAAAATTCCCCCACATGTGTACACCAGTGTTGTAGAATTTGTGGGAAAAAACAGAATGGGAGGTGTTTGCATAGTTTACAGTAGTGTGCTGGGCTGCTGCCTGGGTACTTGTCTGATTCTGATACATTCTACCTGCCAGCTATGATTGGCTGATTCTGATACATTCCACATGCCAGCTATGGTTGGCTGATTCTGATACATTCCACCTGCCAGCTATGATTGGCTGATTCTGATACATTCCACCTGCCAGCTATGATTAGCTGATTCTGATACATTCCACCTGCCAGCTATGATTGACTGATTCTGATACATTCCACATGCCAGCTATGATTGGCTGATTCTGATACATTCCACATGCCAGCTATGATTGGAGGATTCTGATACATTCCACCTGCCAGCTATGATTGGCTGATTCTGATACATTCCACCTGCCAGCTATGATTGGCTGATTCTGATACATTCCACCTGCCAGCTATGATTGGCTGATTCTGATACATTCCACCTGCCAGCTATGATTGGCTGATTCTGATACATTCCCCCTGCCAGCTATGATTGGCTGATTCTGATACATTCCACCTGCCAGCTATGATTGTCTGATTCTGATACATTCCACCTGCCAGCTATGGTTGTTCTCCTTGATTGCTTTCCTTCTGCAGTTTCCCCTTCCCATTTCCTCCCTGTTTAAGACCTGATGCACACTGCATATTCCTGGTGTTCAAATGTGAACAGTTCTGCTATCTCCTGTGTTGTTGTTTTTTTTTAGGCCTGATGCATGCTGTGCACACCATTTAGCTAAAGTAAGCAGTTTTAAGCAGAATTGGTCCTTCCTAGATGCAAACACACTCTGCATTTCATGGAATAGGTAAATACAGCCTCAGCACACCTCCTGCCTTAGCTGTGCTTAGCTAAGAGCAAACACAGGCCACTGAGCTCCAATGTGCTTACAGCAAGCATGACACACTCCCTTTTCATGTTAGCTGCTTCTACTGTTTACACTGTGGTGTTAGAGCACCTACACGGTTAGGTGCAGTCTGACACTTAGAAAAAAATTGTGATTCAGTATAAATCCCCTCATTTGCATACACCACTGTCTTACTCCTGAGTTATGACACTTACACTGAGCCTTTCTCCTTAGCAACACCATTCTCTGGTATTGTTTTCATCCTGCATGCCATTGACTATAATGGCAACATGCAGATTTCTCTCAAAACTGATTCCCCCCCCCCTTTTTTTTATTTTCGGCACAATCCCATTTGCGCACCGCTGCCCTATGCTTAAACAACTGAGATCGACCAAAAAAAAAAGTTTTATTTTAGAAAATGTAAATGATTTTTCATGCCAATGGCCAAATATTTGACCATTGGCATGCCTAATGGATGGAATACATGCTTTATTTGAGGTTGTCATGCCTCCGTCTTCTTATTTGCAGAAATGTATTCAGCTAGTAACTGAATACATTTCTGCAGGTTATGCTATTCCTGCACAGACACCTGCTTGCTTTTTGAATCACTAAATCACCTAATTTGCATGGTTTTCACCAGCAAATGAGGTAATTAGCATAAGGCAGTGGTGTTTGTTCAGGAATAGTATAGGAGCGCTCGTGCACGTCCCAGGTTTATAGGTTCATAGAGTCATAGGTTAGTACTAGGCTAACTGCCATCGTGGGCAATTTTAAGCCTATCCAATTACCCCATTTAAGAATCAAACCCTGCACCCTTTGCTGAATTGCTTGGTGGACATATTGCCTGCAGCAGTTCCTGCACTATTCCTGCACACTATGTAGGGCCTGATGAATCCCAGGGAATGTCAGCATTGAGGACAATGTTAACAGAAATTACTTACTTGTGCTAACTGCTGCTGTTTATGGTCTATGTAAATGGCATTAGAAGAATGAAAAAAATCATGAAGAAAAATATAATTAAACATTTTATGTCTGCATTTTACCACTCAACTGATGATAGGCTTATCAAAAGATTTGTTTATGTTTTCAAGGAAACAGTAAAGGTCATGACACGTAGTGGTAAGCCCTGCATTAAAATAAGGTCAGTTTGACATTTACTTATCATAAAGAACAATGATTTGTTAGACAAAAATGCACAACTGTTATTGAGGAGAGTATCACACATTCTGGTTCTCACTAACCATACACTTTTCAAATGAATGTACCTGTACTATGCACAGCTAGCATAAAAACATAACAGTAATTCTGATTCACATTAATAGTAGAAACACTTCTAACCAATATACCTGTACTGTACACGACTAACATAAAATGTGGCATTAATTTCTTAATAGTAGAAATGTCTGTGCTTCAAGGTTGGTGTTTTGCAGAGGGAATAATAACAATTCTAGTTAACTAGTCTGTATATTTTGAAGTTGGCAAATCTAGAGTATAGTGTTAAGTAATGTGTCTGATGGTAATGGCCTTAGCCAGTATATGAACTGTGTTGTATTATGTGATGTTCCTGATACTTATGACATAACTACATTCACTACAGTTGAAAATAAAGGATGAGGAAGTGTGTGCATAATAAAATGCATGCACATATTAGTTTGTATATTTACAGCTGGGACAGCTCCATATTCTTGAATTTTAAGTAATATAATTTCATGTGTTACTTATAATGTCATGCTTTGCAGATGTACAATAATCTTCATATGCAAGGACCAACTGTGCATAAAATATGACATTTCAGCAGTGCTTGGAAATAAAAAAATACCAAACATTGCACATTGTCTAAATGGGTTGCATTATTAGGGTACAGTCCTAATAAATATCATGCCTGGAATAGCAAATCAGTAATACAACATCTGACCAACATGGATTTGTTTAATCCTGGAGAGAACAACAAATCTCCTTCCTATGAAACATAAAGGATTTAAGTTCCTTTAAAAGTGTTTATTTTTGGAGATGCATATTACCCACCATTCTCACACTTGCATGGCTTAAACTGTAATACCAACACAGAAAGTGGGATTTATGAAGCTTATTTTCTCATGCAGGAGCAGTGCAGCCACTCCTGCAGGGAATATGGCTGCCAAGTGATCCAGGAGTGTGCCGTTTTGACATGCACGAGCAAGCCAACACTGTTCCTGCATGGAAACCCATGCAGGATGCTAATTACCTCATTTTCTGGTGAAAACCATGCAAATGAGGTGAATTAGTGATCCGGGAAGCAGGCAGGTAATCATGCAGGAACAGTGTAAGGTGCAGAAATGTATTCGGCTACTAGCTGAATACATTTCTGCAAAAATGAAAACGGAGCCATGGCAGCTCCAATAAAAGCATGCACCCTAATCTGTAGGCATGGCAATGGCCAAATATATGCCCATTGACATGAAAAACTTCATAATTTTTATAAAAATAAAATATTATTTTATTGTGTCTTATCATGGCTGTTGAATCAGTGGGCAGTGCCGTGAAAATGGGATCATGGGAAAAATAAAAAAATAGTGAAAAGTCAATTTTAAGGGAAACCTGCATTTGCCATTATACTATATGGCAAGCAGAATCAAAACAATGGCAGGGAACACTGGATGCTAAGGGGAAAGGCTCTTGTGTAGTGCAGTAACTACAGGTTAAGGCAGTGGGGTATGTTAATGAGGGGACTTATACTGAATCACAAAATACTTCTAAGTGTCACACTGCATCTCACTGTGTCAGTTCTCTAACACCATCGTGTAGGCAGGAGGAGCAACTAACATGAAAAGGAGGTGTGTCATGTTTACTGTAAGCACATTGGAGCTCTGTTGCCCAGGGTTGCACTTAACTAAACACAGCTAAGTGAGGGGGTGTGTCTGAGGCTGTCTAGTCTTATTACATGAACTGAGGAGCATGTTCACGCCCAGGGAAGGGCCTTTTCTTGCTATTTACACTAGATAAATGGGTCTGCGTAGCACATCGGGGCTTAAACAGGAAGGATATAGGAAAAAAAGGAAATAGCAGAGCAAGGGAAATGCAAATCAGCAATATGGGATTCTGAAACTCACAATGGGCTGTTGAAAGCACTCACTAATATATCTGGCAGGTGGCTGCATAGCTGAAAATGGGAGGGGTTGTAAAAAAAATAAAGGGCAACAGCACAATAAAGGAGAAATGAAGTAGAAATCACTAATATGGGACTCTTGCAACTCACAATGGGCCATGCAAAGCACACAACAATAATGCTAGTAGGTGGCTGCATGGCTGAAAATGGGAGGAGATGAAAGTAAAAAATAATTAAAACAAGGGCAACAGCAGAATAAAGGCAACCATGCACAAATTACCAGTAATGCCTCTAATACTCACAGTGGCCAAATCACAGCCATGAATAATATAGGTGGCAGCTGGCATGTATCATACTTAGCCAATCATACAGGCAACATCTGCAGCACAACAGTATAAAATATGGAAGCACCTTATAGTCTGTTTTTTCCCACAAACTCTGCACCATTGGTGTATACATGCAGGGGAATTTTAACTGGAAAAATGTTAGGGGCTGCCATTGCTGTGATCCATCAGTATGTGCTAGAGGCTGACAGCAGAAAAGAGGATAATGCTGGCAACTGCCACAGACCAAGGAGGAGAAGAAGAGGGTTCAGACCTAGGGTAACCTACCAGGTGCTACATGATCTGGAGATAGCAGAGGACTACAGGGTGGACAGAGACATACTTCAGCAAATCACTGAGCTGTGCTGGCCTCAACTCAGAGCTAGAACCAACAGAAGGGAACCCATCCCAGTGGATACCAAGGTATGTGTAGCCTTAATAATTGTACAGGTAATTTCCAAAGACCTACTGGGGACATCATGGGGATCTCCCAAGCATTTGCATCCAGGGTACTCCACTACTTCCTGGATGCCATGCTACCAAATGCTGGTGAGCACATTTACTTCCCCAATACCCATGAGGAGAGGACCAGCAATATGTGTCTCTTCCAATGTGTAGCAGAATATCTGGAGGTACTGGGTGCCATAGACTGCATGCACATCCACATCAAAGCACCACCCGGTGAACAGGGTAGGGTCTACATAAACTGCAAGGGCTTCACTTCCATCAACTGCCAGGTCATGTGCAATGCCCAGACCTTATCATGAATGTGTGTGCTGGCAGCCCTGGAAGCTATCACAATTCCCACATCTGGCATTTGTCACAGCTGTACCAGGCATTTGTCAGTAGGAACATCCCATATGGCCATCTATTGGGGGATGCTGGCTATGCACTGGAGCCATGGCTGATGACACCCATCAGAAATGCACACACACACCTACACAAGAACACCATAATGAGGCACACACACAAACCAGGATCATTATAGAGTGTGTGCTTGTGATACTCAAGTCACGGTTCCACTGCCTTGACATATCTGGTAGAGCCTTGCAGTACTCTCCAGCCACATGTGCACACATGTTCATAGTATGTGCCATGCTACACAATATGATCCTGCGGAGACAGCTGCAACAAGAACAGCATGGAGAAGGGCCACATAGCCCACCATCATTGCCAAGGTCCCCACAGGCACAGAAGGACTCATAGGAGGAAGCCCTCTGAGCCTGCTCCCATAGGCAGAATGAGGCGTACCCAGTATTCTCATGCCTTGGCAAAGAGGCAATGCATAGCATACACACTGACACTGTAGGAATGCCAGGGACTGACACCTCTCTCTGACTCGCCCACACAGTAAAATGGATGACACGCACATCACATTACCTGTAACTTACCATGTATAAGCAGTGTACTGTGTGCATCCAAAACAAGCAACCCTCAAACACTGTCCTCACAACTGCTGCAAGCACAAGGTGAGTCAGTCTTCTTAATACATGAATGTAATAGTATGTTCTGCTAGCATATCTATGGTAATGCTGCATGCATGCAAGGGAATGGGGTGGCCTACTGGGATATCAGCACACAACTGACAGCTATGTGGGACACCAGAAAATGTCTGGTAAAAACTGGTCTCCCACACACTATGCAGTAGTACCCAAGGTGGCAAATCCCATTGCAGTATATGTATGGAGACGACTAAGTGGGGGTCATAGGTCACAGGCATGGATGTCAGGGTGGCAATCCCATAACCACTCCTCACACCCACACAGAAAGTCAGCTGTAGGAAACCACAGAGAAATGTCTGGAAAAGGCACACAAATGGTGGCAATGTTGAATTAACTCCCTGCAGACTCACACAGTGATAGCACATCAGGACCCACAGTTGCAGTAAGGCTATGAAGGGTAAGAAGTCTGAAACTCAACTATATGCCAGTACAATCTGACCTGAGCTTTTTACTGATATGCCTCCAATCCCCAAGATGAGGCACAATAGTATTGTAAATGGAACCAAAATGTAAAGCAAATATCAGCACAGTCTGTACAAATGTGTACAATTGACAGGTGAGCCCCCCATATACCCATACAAATGCAGTGACATATATGTTTGCATAGAAATAGCAGCATAGCACACATTTGCAGGGCTGTACCAATATACATGAAAGCATGTTGCCTGTCCACAATATGCAGGGGTCAATGAGCTATGTGTATGTGTGGTTAATACTGTCTGGATCTGGTCAGCACATTCTCCTGGCAGTTGTCTTGTACTGCCCTAGGTACAGTGTTGCCTTTGACAGGGCCATGTGCAGATAACTGCAGTGCCAACTGTATGCATGTCAGTGAGACCCACTGCTCTGCTACTGACATACCTGGAAGTCGCAGTGCTATGTGGAATATACTACACATATTAGTGAAATCTTGAAGGATGTGCAGCAGAGGTGTCAAGGCTTTTATGAATATAAGTGCTTTGTGGTACTGTTGCCAGTGGTTCTTCTCAATAATCCTTTTTCTTGTGTTTGCTTTTACAAATAATGAACATACCTGCACAGCTGAATGCACTCTGTACCCACACCCATAACTTCCAATCTCTGACAGCAAGATGTCTGGAGAGCGGCAGAAATAAAAGTGGAACGAAGGCACAATGATGGGCATGTGTTGTAAATATTGTCCTTACATACTGAGAAATTTGGTAGGGGGAGGGGTTTGCAGTAGCAGGAAGTGTCTGAAAGTTATGTATTCAGAAACAGTAATGTCTGCACTATTTTGTAACATCACACTTCAGTTATAGTTAACTAACCTGCCACAAAAACACAGGCTAACATAGACAGGATGAAACCTCTAGCCAAACACCTGGAAAACATGCCAAAAATGTACAGGTCAGAGGTATGCACACACAAGGATATGACATCTCAGGTTAGAAATATACCACACAAGCCGGAGATCCACAGCCAGTATATCACCAGGTTGCTGGACTGTTTACACAGCCATGTGTCATTACTACACTGGCTGTAGCTGCACCTCATAAATGGCATTGTTGGGCAAGAATTTACATAGCTTCCCTCATAATATTGGTCTATGCATCATACAACTAGTATTCTTCTGGTAAAGCACTGTGATGATCTGAGGATGTCTGGCACTAGGTAATGACACAATACTTTGCAGCTTCAGACTTCAGATATCTCAGAAAAATGTCTTTTTAACAAAACAAGTACCCTGAAGGAAGTCCTGTGTACTTCTGAGAGCTATGGCTGTAGCACACAAAATCCTGGACTGGACTACACCAATCTGTGGAATGGTGTCCCACTCTAACTATAGAAGGTCACACTGGGCATGATCCTACACTTAGAGACTCACAGGACATGTTGGAACCTATATTGGAATATATGACTGCATTGTGTATATACATCTGTGCAGACAGACAGCTATGTACACCTCAACTGTCCCCCCCCCCACACACACACACACATCAGACAGGATTACCCTCACATAGCTGTAGGTGGCCCTTATGTGGTATATCTGCATCTGTTGCATGAGATACATGCACACACACATATATATGGGCAAGAGATAACATATGTCAAGCATGCACACACATAGATGTGGAGAACTGAGAGGCAGACAGTGAAACAGAGAGAGAGAGAGATAGAGACACAGGGGGACACAGACAGAGTGAGTCACACACACGGATACCCTGAATGGCATACAGTGATGTCCTGCTGTGGACAATGGCATACCAGTTGTAAACAGTTGCACATGCCAGCATAAAAGGTCAGCCCAACTGAGTAACAGTACTGAGGTTGAGTTTCTAATATCACATCACCTGCCTGTGTGTGTGTGTGTGTGTGTGTGTGTGTGTGTGTGTGTGTGTGTGTGTGTGTGTGTGTGTGTGTGTGTGTCTCCCTAGGTCCAAGTATTAAGATACTCTTCCCACTCAGTACATTTCACATTGCCCTACTTCACAAGATCTGCTGCTTTCATTCACCTTAGAAGTATCATTGGACACCGATCACTCCTATAAGCTCTGCAGCACATGCGATAACTGTGTAACACTATAGTACAAATAACTAGATGGGGTTCTTATCTCAATACTAGCAACTGTGTGTGTGTGTGTGTATGTGAGAGTGAGGGTGTGTGTGTGTGTGTGTGTGTGTGTGTGTGTGTGTGTGTGTGTGTGTGTGTGTGTGTGTGTGTGTGTGTTTGTAGGTGAAACAGTTTTAGGCTATTCCTACCCATAACACTTCCCAGTGCTTAACTTTATCAGTCCTGCTGATGTCATTCCCCTTATTGGCACCTTTGGATAATTGTCAGTTCAGTAATCTCTGTAGTGTGTGTGATAACTGCATAACACTGTAATACAAATCACTAATTAGACAGGGGGTCTAATCTCAGATCTGGCAAATGAGTGTGTGCGTGTATGCTTGTAAGAAGAAGCATTTTGATAAGTCTACCACCCACTGCACTACTTTATCAGTCCTGCTGATGTCATTCCCTTTATCAGCACCTTTGGCCATGTGTCAGCCAAATAAGCTCTGTAATGCATATGATAACTGTGTAACAGTATAGTATAAATAACTAGATAGGCAGAGGTTCTACTCTCAGATCTAGCAAATGTGTGTGTGTGGGTGTCTAAGTGTGTGTGAAAGTGTGTATGTTTATAGAGGAAAGTATTTTGATAAATTTCCCACCCACTGGCATACTTTATCACTCCTGCTGATGTTATTCCCCTTATCAGCACCTTTAGCCAGTTGTCAGCCCATTAAAGCTCTGTAGCATGTGTGATAACTGCGTAACAAAATAGTACAAATCACTAGCTAGACAGGGGATCTAATAGCAGATCTGGCAAGTGAGTGTGTGTGTGTGTGTGTGTGTGTTTGTCAGAAGAAGTATTTTGATAAGTCTATCCCCCGCTGCCTACTTTATCAGTCCTGCTGATGTCAATCCCCTATCAGCACCTTTGGCCAATTGTCAGTTCAGTAAGCTCTGGGGATCATGTGATAACTGTGCAACACTATAGTATAAATAACTAGATAGGCACGGGTTTTACTCTCAGATCTAGCAAATGCGTATGGGTGTCTAACTGTGTATGTTTGTAGGGAGAGGTATTTTGATAAGTTTTCCACCCACTGGAATACTTTATAAGTCATGCTGATGTCATTCCCCTTATCAACATTTTTCACTAGTTATCAACTCAGTAAGCTCCATAGCATGTGCGATAACTGTGTGGCACTATAGGGCAAATAACCAGATAGGCAGGAGTTCTACTCTCAGATCTGGCAAACGTGTGTGTGGGTGTATAAGTGTAAGTGTGTATATTTGTAGGAAGAAGTATTTTGAGAAGTTACCCACCCACTGGCCTACTGTATCAGTCATGCTGATGTCACTCCCTTTATAGGTTCATAGGTGTGTACTAGGCTAATGGCCGTGGAGCCATTACAAGCCTAGCCCAAAGAAGTGCGCTGCCATTTTGCCACCTGACATTAGTTCCCAGTGTTCTCATTAAGTAGAGCCACAGGACTGATCCCTGGGGTGAACTTTCTATTACCCATCCACTCATCAAGATCTCTCTGGAACAGGGTCATCTAGGTGCTTTGCTTGAAATGTATGGGAAGTCTATTGCAGGGCATGTGCAGTCTCTGGGTGAAAAACCTGTCCCACCAGCATGTTATGTTGATCGTGGTAATGAGGTTGAGGTCCCTGCAGTGTGTGGTGCAGAGACACTGTGATGTCTTTAGATGTAGCATTTGTAAAAGAGCTGGGTCAGACATGGTTTTGCAAGTCAAGCAGAGATTGCCTCTTAGGTTCATAGGTTTCATAGGTTCATAGGTTTATACTAGGCTATCTGCCCTAAGGCATTTATAAGCCTAGCCCAAAGTTTTGTGGCTTACGCCACCCCTTATGTTAGAAAATACTGTGCCCATTAGTTTGTTGTGCCTCTGTCCAGCAGTGACACAGAGATGATTCCCGGGGTAAACCTATGATCTCCCATCCACCGGTCAAGATTTCTCTTGAACAGAGCCAGCGAGGTGCTCTGCCTCACATGGACCGGGATTTTATTCCACAGCATAGGGAGTCTCTCGGTGACAAATCTATCCCTTCAGCATGTCCTATTTATATCCGTGCTAAGGTTTAAGTCGCTTGCTGTAGTGGATCTGGTAGATTTGGATTTTTTGAGGTGGAGCATGTCCATTAATTCTGGGTTGGACATGGCCTTGTATGTCAGGCACAGGTCACCTCTGAGCAGGCGGTATGCGACTGAATAGAGCTGGAGTTTCTTCAGTCTGGCAGCATATGACAGATTTTGGAGTCGCTTTATCCTTTTGGTGAGGAACTTTTGGGGTCTCTCCAATTGCTGCAGGTGTCGGGTGAGATACTTCCCGAATGGGGCATTGTACTCAATCATTGGTCTGATAAGTGAAGAGTACAGGGGAACAATGACCTCACTTGATCTGGATGTGAATCCCTTCATGATCAGGTGGGCAATGTAGAAGGTCTTTCTAACCACTTTAGCAATGTGAGTGTCAAAAGAAAGGCCACTGTCAACCTGGGTCCCCAGGTCCCTGATAACCTCTTCTGTGCTTAATGGATTGCCACCTATATGGTAGCTTGGGGTTACCTTGTTTTTCCCGAAGGGTATGACTATACATTTTTTGGCATTTAACTTCAGGCCATGGCTCTGGCACCAGCTATCAGTTTCCGTGAGACCCCTCTGAAGGATATCTGTGTCCGATGTACTTTCCACTATGGCCCAGTTTGCAGTCATCTGCAAACTTTGTCAGCCATAGTCCTCCTATGTTTGCCTGTACTTCTGAGAAGTAGATGCCGAACAACAGGGGGCCAAGGACTGAGCCCTGTGGGACACCACTTGTGACCGGCTTGGAGTCTGACATGGCACCAGCAACTTTAACCCTGTGGGTTCTGTCCTTTAGCCAGTTTGCAACCCATCTTGTGACATATGGGTTTACATTTAAGCTGGTAAGTTTCTCTATAATACCTGAGTGGGGTATTGTGTCGAAAGCTTTTACAAGGTCAAGGTAGGCTGTATGGACTGCCTTTCCCTCATCAATGGCCTTGGTGACTGTTTCGAAGAAGTTGACCAAGTTCAAAAGGCATGATCTGCCCTTGACAAAGCCAAACTGGGTCGAGTCCAATGTCTGCAAGTCCCCTATGTCTTTGTTTATGAGTTCCATTATGATCCTCACCATAGCTTTGCAGACCAGGCTTGTTAAGCTTATGGGGCAGTAATTACCAGGGTCCGTAGAGGCACCGCCTTTGTGGAGTGAGACCACAGTTGCCATACGCCACTCCTTGGGCATGTATCCTGTGGTAAATCTAAGATTAAACAGCTGCCTTATATGTGGGTTTAGTTCCTCGTTGAGTTCGTGTAGCACACAGCCGGGGACACCATCCGGTCCCATTGATGCTGTGTTTTTAGCTTTAGAGAGAGCAGCTTTCACCTGCGCATTTGAGATGTCTGGGAGGCTACACTCTGCTGGGATAGTTATCTCTCCTTTTGGGGGGAGAGAGGGGTGAAGTTTGCACTGAACCTGTCTGCCAGTATGTTGGCAATGTCTGTGGGTTCAGTGATTTTTGTATCATTTTGGACTAATTCTGCGCATATCTGGGAGTTTCCACCCAGGTTTCTAACATAGCTGAAGAAGGCTTTATGATTGTCTTTTGAATTTATTGCAATTTTTCTCTCAAAGTTGGCCTTGGATGATTTTATGAGTGCTCGTATTTTTTTACTAATAATGATCAAGGGTGTCTTCTCTTTTATGGATTTTGATCTATCATGTAACAGCTTTCTCCTCTTATTGTAAAGTTTGTTTATGGCTGGGGTCCACCAGACTGGACATTTGCCCTTGGTGGAAAGAGTCTTGGTTTTATTAGGGATTGCCTGATCCATGCAGTCCTGGAGGTGTTCGTAGAAGGCATTTGTAAGGGCTTCCACAGCTTGGGTTGTGGTTTCCACTCGCTTGGGGGCCTTGAAGGATACCACACCAGTCCTGAGTAGTGTGAAGATTGCTTTAGAGAAGTTTTTCACTGTGGTCTTTTTTGTTTGGGGTGGGGGCGGGATGTGGATTTCCAGTGAGATAAGTTTGTGATCTGATCTCACCAATGAGTGATATACTTCCGGTGTGGAGCATTTTGTCCCCATGTTTGTGATGATGAGATCTAGTATATTTTCTCCTCTTGTGGGAACGGTGACGAGTTGTTCCATGGCATTTGAATTTATGAACTCCAGGAACCTTTGGGCTAGAAAGTTGGGGCTTGAGTAATGTTCCCAGTCTATATTCGGGTAGTTGAAGTCACCCAATATAATGGTGTTTGGAGATACATTTATACCCTCAAGTGTCTTCAGGAAGGCTGTGTGGGGTTCCTGAGTTTGAGAGGGTGGCCTGTAGCATGCTACAAATTGTAGAGCAGTTTTGCCAATGGTTAATTGCACCTGGATGGTTTCTGATGCTTCGTGCGTTGCCACCAACCTGGAGGTGTGGGTATCCTTGATGAATATGGATACACCCCCTCCTTTTGTGGTGTGGTCCGGGTTTTGGGGCCGGAACGAATGATATGAGGTAAAACATGATAGTGCTGGGGTGCTCTCAGGAGCCTTGAACCAGGTTTCAGTCACAGCACAGACATCGATGTTCTCCATACTGAGAAGGGCCTTGAGTGCATGCATTTTGAGATTTAGACTTCTGGCATTGAGCAGCATTACCCTTAGTTTCTTCCCATTTTTGTTTTCTAGGGTGGTAGGTTTAGAATTTGAGCCTTGCCTAGAAAAGGCACTATGGGGGTGGCAAGAGCCTTAGCCAATATCCGGAATCCCAGGGGTGACAGGTGTAAGCCATCCCTTGCGAAGCAGCGTGGCTTGTCAAGCATGTCATCCCAGGCAGACAGACACTGGATCCCCTTTGAATGACACCAGAAATTAAGCCAATTGTTAAAGCTGATCTTCTTGTCTCTATGTTGTGGCATCATTCTTGGTGAAGGAAGGATACTGCTCAGGGTCAGGGTCATACCTGCCTGGGCTACATAATCAGAGAGCTCCTCTATGTCTCTTTTCATGTAGTCCAGGGAGGTACATCTCAGGTCGTTCACACCAGCATGGACAATGACTGTGTCATATTTGTACTTGCTGTGGAGTGACCCGAGTGCTTGTGTTATGTGGCGATTCTAGCGCCCGATAGGCAGCTTACTGTGACCCTCTCCTTGTTCAGCCTGGTGAGTGGGACATCAGTGTGTCTGACTATGGAGTCACCTATGACAAGTATGTTTGGTGTTGTATTTGGCCTTAAGGGCTGTGACTGCTTTGCACACTGATTTTGTCGTTTATGTGTTGCCTGTGGTGTGTCATGAGGTGGCAGTTGCTTGGATGTCTGCTTTGGAGGCCTCTGCTGTTTAGGTAAATTTTTGCTCAGAGCCTCTGAGTATGACTTTGTGTGTTTATGTGTTTGATTCATTATTGTGATAACTTTATGTGAGACTGGTTTTGTGGTGTGTGTAGTTGCCTTCTCCTCCTGTCTGGTCTTGCCAGTCCTGAGTTGAGAGAGCTCAGCCTCCAGTTTGGCTAAATAGCTGCATCTCTCGCAAGTATTTGTGTTATGTGGGAAGAGGAGAGGGTTGTCAGTGTACATGAGGCAATTGTAACATTGCCTCAATATTCCCAAATTCACCAACTGGACAGGAGAGGACGCCAGCATCTGGCCCTTCGACATGCTAGAGAAATTTAGAAGTTAGGGGTGTAACTGAATAAGAGAGGACTTAGTAAGGAAGTGGGTACTCCTGGGGGGGGGGTTTGCTAGTGAGGGACTTTGTATAATACAGAAGTGCTAAACCTGAAAAGAAGATGCCTAAGTAGGTGATATGAGACATTGTAGAGTACAATGCCCCTTTTGGAATGTAACTCACTAGACATCTGCAGCAGCTGGAAAGGCCACATAAGTACCTCACAAAGAGGATTACTAGCCTCAAACAAATGCCCTACACTGACCATCTCAAAAAACTCCAGCTTTACTCCATAGCATATCACCTACTCTGAGGTGATCTTTGCCTAACATATAAAGCTATGTCAAACCCAGAGCTTTTGGACATGCTACACCTAAAAAAATCCCATTCCCTCTGAGCTACATGCTCTAGGGATCTAAACCTTGTCACCACAATAAACAGGACATGCTGGAGGGATAGATTCTTGTCCCAGAGACTTCCCATACTCTGGAACAGGCTACTCATCTATGTCAAGCAAAGATTTTTATTAGCACTCTTCAAAAACATCTTGATGAGTGGATGGGAAATAGGAAATTCACCCCAGGGATCACTTCTGTGTCTCTGCTCGACAGTGGCACAGGAAAATAATGTTTTGGGTGATGTAAGCCAGGGAACCTTGTTGTCTTGGCTTATATAGGCCCTTCGGCCAATAGCCTAGTACCTACCTATGAACGTATGAATAGCTGGAGTCTTTTGAGCCTGTCTGTGTAGGACATGGGTTTAATGCCTAGGATCCTCATTGTGAGGTACTTCTGTGGCCTCTTCAGCTGTTGCATGTATCTAGTGAGGTACATGCCAAATGGGCCATTACACTTGATGATTGGTTTAATGAGGAAAGGGTACACAGAGATGCTAACCTCTTTCTGGATGCAAAACCCTTGGTAATGAGATGCACCACATAGAAGGATTTCCTGACCACAGACCGTGTCTCCAGATCTCTTATAATGCCTACAGTGCTCAGTGAGCTCCCATCGATGTGGCACTTAGTGGGGACTGAGATTTTTACCAAAGAGGCTGATGATGCATTTTGTGGTAAGCTTCAGGTCATGGTTTCTACACCAGTCATGGTCTCAGTGAGGCCTTTCTGTAGGATGTCTGCATCACTTGTGGAGTTAATTATGGCTCCGAGTTTGCAGTTGTCTGTTAACTTGGTCAGCCAGAGTTCCATTGTGTTGGCCTGGATTCCTGAGAGGTAGATGCTGAACAGGAGAGTACCCAGGATTGATCCCTGTGGGACTCTACTCATGACTGGCTGCCAGTCTGACTTGGAGCTTGCTACTTTCACACTTTGTGTTCTATCTGTGAGATAATTTGCACCCCCCATTGATATAGGGGTTGATGCCTAGTTTGGGGGGTTCATCCATAATTCCTGACTGAGGAATGGTATCAATAGCCTTGGCCAGATTGATGTAGGCTGCAGGTAGTGCATTACTGTCATACACAACCCTGGTGACTGACTCAAAGAAGTCAACCAGGTTGAGCAGGCTTGATCTCCCTTTCACAAAGCCAAACTGTGTGAAGTCCAGAGTTAGGAGATTACCTATATGTTTGTCGATCAGGTCCCTGATGATGTGCTGCATAGCTGTACATATCAGACTTGTCAGGCTACTGGACTGATAATTCTCAGGGTCTGTAGTTGCCACATCTTTATGGAGAGAGATGACTGTAGCAGTGCACCATTTGGGAGGGACAAAGCCTGAGATGAGGCTGTGACTGAACAGGGCACACAGATGTCATGCCTGGTGTCTTTGTAGTTCATGCAGAACACAGCCAGGGATAATTTGGGGTCCCATGGAAGCTGTAATCTTGACCATGGACAATAGAGGTGTAACCTTGGCAGCAGTAATCCTGGGTGCCTGGCATTCTTCTGGCATTCTGATTGTTCCCCTGGGGGAGGGATAAAGCTGGCACTGAATGTGTTGGCAAGAATGGTTGCAGTATCTGTTGTCTCAGTATAGGAGAAAGAATTGTGCAGTAACTCAGAGCCCTTCTGGGTATTGGCATGGATATTCTTGATATAACTATCAAAAGATTTGAGATTGTTGTCAGTGTCTGCTGCAATTCTACCAAAATAGGTGGCTTTAGATGATTTCATGAGGGATCTCAAGTTGTTGTTGAGGCTAATAAGGGGTTTATAACTCTTGGGACTCCACCTTTATCTGCAACAGTTTCCTCCTTCTCTTGTACAGATTATTAATGGCAAGGAATGACCAGATTGGCCTCTAGTGTTTGGAGGAGAGTGTCATGGTTCTGTAGGGTATGGCAAGTTCCATGCATCAATGTACATGTTTGTACAGTGCATTTGCGTATGATTCGGCAGTCATACAGGTATTTTCCATTGGCATGGGTGCTGTGAAGTTAGCCACCTCTGTTCTTATGAGTCCAAAGTCAGCTTTGGAGAAGTTTTTCAAGGTGGTTACCTTTGTGAGGGGTGTGGGTAGGATGTGGATTTCCATGGTGATTACACTATGTTGGATATGACTAGGTAGCAATTGACTACTGTTGTCAAGCAATGGTCCCATATGTTAGAAATCAACACAGGTCAAGGATGTTGCTTCCTCTATTGGGTATCAGAATGAGGTGGTCCAGGTCTTTGGAACTGATGAATTCCAGGAAGCATTGGGCCAGTTTATTGATGCTTAAGTATCTTTCCCAGTTGATAGAGAGTTGAACTATGCTAGTATGAGAGTGTTGGGTTGGACCTTGATAGATTGCAGGATGTTGGGGTATGTGGACTGAGAGTCTAGGGACATGGATGTGGACCTATAGCAGGCTATGACCTGGATTACACTATTACCTAATGTCAGTTGTACCTGAAGTATCTCAGATGCAATATGCTGGGATACTACTCTGGATGAGTGCATATCCATTATTAATATGGAGACACCACCACCTTTGGAGCTGTGGTCCATGTTTTGGGGCTAACAGGTATGGAATGAGTTATAGGCTTGTAGTGCAGGGGTGCTGTCTGCTGCTGTAAACCAGGTCTCCGTTACAGCACAATTGTCAATGTTCTCCATTTTGAGGAGTGCTTCGAATGGCTGCATCTCAAGATGTAGATGTCTAGTGTTGAGCAGCATGACCCTCAGATTGCATGTATGTATAGCTGTTACAGTGGGAAATTGACTTAGAACACCACCTAAAAAGGCACTATAGGGGTAGCAAGACACTTAGCCAGTATCTGGAAACCCAGGGGTGACAGATGCAGGCCATCTCTGGCACGTCATCACAGTCTTTCAATCATGTCATTCCAAGAAGAGAGATTACTGGATCCCGTGAGAGTGACACTTAAGCCAAATGTTGAAGTCAATCATTTGTTGTTTGTAATGCGGTATCATTCTGGGTGACAGTAGTATACTGATCAGGGGTACTGTCATACCTGCCTGGCCCACATAATCTAAGAGCTCCACCATGTCTCTTTTCATATAGTCCCTGGAGGCATGTCTCAGTTCATTCACACACACACACACACACACACACACACACACACACACACACACACACACACACACACACACACACACATGGACAATGACAGAGTGATACTTGTAGCTGTTGTGCAGTGACCTGACTGTGTGTGTTATGTGTTGGATTCTGGCACCTGATAGACAGCTGACTGGTACCTCTTCCATGTTCAACCTAGTGAGTGGGACATCTGTGTGCTTCACTATTGAGTCACCTATGATTACTGTATCAGGCAAGGTGGTTAGCCTTTGTGGCTTATGTTGAGGGGCACACTGTGTAGGTGAGATATGTGTCCTGTGGTTTGTGCTGTGTTGTGGTGGTTGAGTGGATGTTTGTCTTTGGTGGTCTCTGCTCTTTGGTAAATGTCTATTGAGTGCCTCTGTGATGGTGTGTGTGGTTGTTGCTTTGTATTTCAGAGCTGTGATAGTAGGTGTTCTGGGGGGGTATGTGTTCCATGAGATGTGTTGCAGGTGTTAACCCGTCTTCTCTTGACCAGCTAGTCTAATCTTCACAGGAGAGTGCATATCTTCCAATCCAATGATATAGGGCTATCTCTCACAAGTCTGAGTGTTGGGAGTTTAGAGGAGAGGGTTATCTGTGTACATGAAGCAGTTGCAACAGTGCATCAGAATGTAGGTTAATGGGTAAAAGCACAGAGAACTGCACTTTAATCATGCCATGAGGGGGTGGTCATAATTACTAAGTACTGGAGCTAATTCTGTGAGGAATGACTACTGCTGATGGCTCTCATGTGTGCTAAAATAATTGATAAAAAATCTGTTGAAGTGCAAAACTATTAAGCTATTTGAAGTGCAGGAGAGAATGAACTAGCAAGATCTAAGGGAAAAACTAAAGGCAGACTTTCTGGCACCTGTAACACTTTGCCTCAGCTGTGCAGTTATCAGCACCTTCAACCAGCTGTCCGCCCAGTAAGGTCTGAAATGCATGCATAGAAATAACTAGATAGGCAGAGGTTCCAATCTCAATACTGGCAAGTGTGTGTGTGTGTGTGTGTGTGTGTGTGTGTGTGTGTGTGTGTGTGTGTGTTTGCAGGTACGTGCAGGTGCGTGCATGTGTGTGTGTGCGTGTGTGTGTGCGTGTGTGTGCGTGAGTGTGTGTGTGTGTGTGTGTGTGTGTGTGTGTGTGTGTGTGTGTGTGTGTGTGTGCGTGTGTGTGTATGTGTGTGTGTGTGTGTGTGTGAATCATATACTGTGTGGGTTATACCATTTTGAGTTGTGTATCACCCTGTAAACTTCCCATCACCCTACTTTACTAGGCCTGCTGATGTCATTCATCTTAGAAGTACCTTGGAACTAGGTCAAATCATGTAAGCTCTGTGGCGCATCTGTTAACTGTGTAACACTACAGTAGCAATAATTTGATAGCTAGGGGTTCTAATCTCACTATTGACAACTGTGTGTGTGTGTGTGTGTGTGTGTGTGTGTGTGTGTGTGTGTGTGTGTGTGTGTGTGTGTGTGTGTTTGGATGAAGATCATATCCTGTTTGGCTGATACCATTTTGATGTGTGTACCACCCACACCTGTTTACCACCTCCCAATGGCAACACATTATATAGCATGTTAACGGCATCTGCCTCACATACAGCATGTTAAACCATTTTGCTTGCCATACCAGTCTTCTGTACAGATGTCTATGGAATATCCAGATGTTTGCAAACTATATGTGGTCTGTGTCCCTTAACAATGCTCATGTATGTGATAGTGTTGCCAAATCAGTCACAGTGAGTGTAGTGACACACATGCCAGCATCAGGCATCATACCTGACTGAAACATCATGCTGATACAATGTCTGCTCCATTATCACTTTTCCGGGATTGTAGGAGTAATACATAACTCCACATCCCATTTCTTGTGGGTTATTTCACCATCCATGAAGGCATTCAGAACATTATGTGTTGTAAGAGGTAATATGTTATGTCCCATGCATATAATCTATGGTGGGTCATGCCATGTGTATGTAGTAGTACAGTGC
The DNA here is from genome assembly GCF_019279795.1 of Protopterus annectens. Lineage (NCBI taxonomy): Eukaryota > Metazoa > Chordata > Ceratodontiformes > Protopteridae > Protopterus > Protopterus annectens. Next base: position 1,117,047,672 of record NC_056735.1, read on the forward strand.
ATCAAGATGGAAATGTAGATTTACTAATCTGTCTATTGCCATCTGTGTTTATGTTACTGTGTGAACATCCCCTGTGTCAGTTCTTACTGTGTGTATGCAAAGGATATACCATTTTGTCTCCCAGTTCCACCTGGTGAACTCAGGAATACTTACCACAAATCTGTCATACACAGAATCATGCATGCCCTCATCAACTGCATCAGGGTTGAGTGTATGGGAAAGAAATGGCAGGGCCAACAGGTTTTGATAGGTGAATCTGTTGCATTTAATGTAATGGCTATGCTTGTGAGGGATGTGCTGACAGTACTGCAGGAACCTGTTCTATATGTATGAGCCTGTGGTACTACACAGCACTGAGCTGACATGTCTGAAAGTTACCTGTCTATGACAAGGGGTCTGCATGCAAAGTCACACTGTTGGACAACAGTGTCCCTCACACACTGTTGCATGCATACACATCTGGTACTTGTACATATAAAGCTTTACCTTGCCTATGACACAGTTGGTGTATTCCCACTCTGCAGGGCCACATACTGCAGACAAGCTGACACCTGGAACACAAACAGAATACAGCATGTCAGACTACATTCAGTCAGTGGTACCAACAGCAAAAACACATCCTGGCTAATAAGGTACATACATCTGTTTGTGTACCCATAACAAATGCAAGCAGACAGCACCTTACATAGTATTACATAGCTACACTGTACTATATCCACCCTGTGCATCAGATCCATATTAGCAAGTCCCTGCATCAATGGTATGGATGACAGGGATGTGACACAGATATCATCATATGCAAAGGATGTGGTGTTGGTTTGCCAGAGCCTAGGCTGGGCCATACATTTGACATCATGTGTGTGTGTGTTTGGAGGGGTATCCAATAGATGGGCTGTGCAGAGGTGCTGCGTGTGTCTGGAGGTGACCTGCCTGTGATACAGATGTGTGTGTGTGTATGTATGCACACAGTCATGCCATGTGGCTGCCCTACACAGGGGCACATTGGACAGCTGTGGACCATACATGGCAGGGTGTCCAGTTCACCGTCTTTGGCCAAGGACATGGGAACTGGTCCAGCCAGGGGTATCACTGACACCACCAGGTCCAAGGCCAGATGCAGTACTGCTAGGTGATGGTGACTGCTGTCTGCTGAATCCGTGCCCTTGACAGGACTGGACAGGACCATGTGCCCATGGCCTGCTCCAGTGTGACGTGGACAGCACCCCACCCTTGGTAGTACTGGTGTCACTGCCACTACGGGAGTGTGAAGGTGCACATCCCCATAGACTCTCAGCTGTTGTTGGTGCTGACCTACATCCACGTGACTGATGCCCATCTCCCACCACACTCTGTAGCACAGAAATACCATGGTTGAGGATTGCTAAGGTCTCACCTCACTGTCTATTCATGACCTCAGTATTTTGACATGTGGCCTCAACAAGGTCATGTATGTCACCTATATATCAGGAAGAGTTGCATCCAACACCCTGAGTATTTGTCTGGTGTGGCATTCACTACATGCTTGTGCATCCATGTCAGCCCAAAACATGCATCTGGTGACTCCTGCTGTGGTACTTGCAACAGCAGCTTGACAAGCAGTGGTCTTCCTGTGAGAACCCCTCTCCAAACAAAAAAATGTAACTTTTTTCATCTGCTTTTACTGCATTTGTGTTTCTTCCTACTTTATTACTTTATTTTGCCTTTGCTTCTTCTTAAAAGTACTCAACTTGTATTTATTACTGCTTGATGTAACTATCATTCTAAGCCTTTTGGTTTAAGTACTTGGGCTTCATTCCAGTTGTTTTACATTAAGAAGGTTTGTGGTCTGTCTACACTGTTGTGGCAGGACAGGTAGCTTACATCCTTTTAAGTTGGAAACTGCTGATTGAGGGCTCAGTGTCTGTTATTCTAAAAGTGTATTAGTTCTGGTTTAAACACTTGGGCTTCAGGCCAGTTATTTTACATTATGAAGGCTCGTGGTCTGCACTCTTGTGGGAGGAGAGGCTGGACTCTGCCCTTCTGAGCTGGGAATTTCTGGTTAAAGGCTTATAGTGCTGCATATTTGAACTGTTTCTTACCTCTAATTGGTGCGCCTTGTTTGCTCTAGCATACACTAGATCCAGGCCTGCTGAATCTAGCTTTGTTTGTATAACTTGAGCATTAATCCAGGCCTTCTTTTTGGAGAAGGTTCCCCTACACCCCAATGGCAGGAGTGTGCAGTTAGAACTTGTCTGATTGAAGACTACAGTAACAGGGCTCAGTTTTGAGATTTTTTTACTGGTTAATTGAGTAATTTGTTTAAAAGCCTTTTCTGATTGCTTGTAGTCATCTAAAGCTATTTTAAGTGTATTTTTTACTGTTTTTGCCTTATCTTTTCAATTTTCTTTCCTTGTTTCCCACCTTTCTAAGCTAGTATAGTCCAGTTTTCAGGCTAGTGCTGAATTCAGGGCTGTGTTGCAATTTTCTGAGTTGCCCATACCTTACTTGGATAGAGGGACGTTTCTCTGTTCACTTGTGAGAGAGGGAGCTTTGAGCAGTCATCTGTCCCTGGAGGAGTGGTTCCAGCCCAGAAGTTAGTAGTTTATAGGCCATTTTGGGATAATTTCTATCTCTTTCATTTCCCTGCTGTAAAAACCACATTTGCATGGTTTTGCATGTCCGGGCAGTGCCGGTTAGCTAGGGCTAAATTTATCCCGGCTCCACCAAGTCTCCTCTTCAGTTTTTCCCTTGAAAGTAATCTAACTCTCAACCTAAACACTTAAAAAGCATCCTACGGTCCAGCACTTGCTCAGACCTAATAGCAAGCACTAATATACCCCGACACTTGAATGCTCAGCAAGGCAAGGCTCATTATTCACCACTCACCAACCAAGTGACTAAGCAGCTCACCCTACTATTCAGGCATGACCAAAGGGCAAGTTCAGGTATACTCTCCAGTCCAGCTGGTGAACCTGGGTATCCTGAGGCAATGTTACAACTGCCTCATGTACACAGACAACCCTCTCCTCCTACCACAAAACATTAACATATGTGAGAGATGTAATTATATAGCTAAATTGGAGGCTAAGCTCTCTCCACCCAAAACTGGAACAGGCAGTCATGAGGAGAAGGTTAACACTTGCACCACACCATCAGCCTCACATAGACATACTTAACAGCACTGGCAAAAAATACACATAAATACACAAAATCATACTCGGGGGCTCTAAATAGAAACTTGCAAAAGCATCACAGACCTCCAAAGCAGACTCCCAAAAAGCCTGCACCTCCCATCACAAACCAAACAACACTTTAAACACAAAATAAGTGTGCTGCACAATCACAGCCCTTAAGGCAAAATAACATACCTAACACACTAGTAATAGGCAACTCTATAGTCAGGCACACTGACGTCCCACTCACTAGGCTGGACAAGGAGAAGGTTACTGTTAGCTGCCTGTCTGGAGCCAGAATCTGCCACATAACATAAGCACTCAAGTCACTCCAGAACAAGTACAAATATAACTCTGTCATTGTTCATGTTGGTGTGAATGACCTGAGACATACCTCCCTGGACTACATGAAAAGAGACATGGAAGAGCTCTCTGATAATGTAGCCCAGGTGGATATGACCCTGACCCTGAGTAGCATCCTGCTCTCACCAAGAATGATACCACAATATAAAGATAAAATGATCAATTTTAACAATTGGCTAAGCTTCTGGTGTCATTCAAAGGGGATCCAGTGTCTGTCAGCCTGGGATGACATGCTCGACAGGCCATATTGCTTTGCAAGAGGTGGCTTGCACCTGTCACCCCCTAGGCTTTTGAAGACTGACCAAAGCTCTAGCTGCCCCCATAGTGCCATTTTTAGGCAAGGCTCAAAAGTCAAACCTACCTCCATAAACAGCACAAATAAAAAAATGAGGGTTATGCTACTCAATGCCAGGAGTTTAAATCTCAAAATGCACACGCTCAAAGCACTCCTCAGTATGGAGAATGTCGACATCTGTGCAGTAACTGAAACCTGGTTCAAGGCTCCACAGAGCACCCCAGCACTACTGAGCTACAACTCATACTACACATTTCAGCCACAGAACATGGACCAAAACATACAAGGAGAGGGTGTATCCATATTTATCAAGGATACCTACACCTCCAGGTTAGTGGCGCAGCATGATACCTCCGAGATCATCCATATGCAACTAACATCAGCCAAATCTGCAATGCAGATTGTGGCCTGCTACAGATCACCCTCCATGACCCAGGACCACCACTCCACCTTTCTGGAGACACTGGAAAACACGAAGGTCCTACTGAACACCCTGATATTGGGTGATTTCAATTATCCTAACGTTAACTGGGAAAACTACTCAAGTACAAACTCCCAGGTCCAGCGCTTCCTGGAATTTATCAACTCAAATGCCCTGGATCAGCTGGTAAACTCCCCTACCACAGGTGAGAACATATTGGACCTGGTCATCACCAAAATGGGTGACAGGTGTTCCACACCAGAGGTCAACCCATCACTGGTTAGATCAGACCATAAACTAATCATTCTGGATGTCCACACCACACCACCACCTCCAACCAAAGAAACCACAGTGAAAAACTTTTCTATAGCAAACTTCACCTTACTTAATACAGAGGTGGTACGTTTCACAGCCCCCATGCTAAAGGATACCAGTGTCCAAAATGTAGGAACCTTTACAAATGCATGTTATGAGCACCTATAAGGATGCATGGATGATGCCATCTCTAGCAAAACCAAGACTCACTCCTCTAAGAGAAGGAAACTAGTCTGGTGGACCCTTGCCATAAACAGGCTATACAACAGAAAGAGGAAACTAGTTCAGAAAAAAAGCAAATCCCAAGAAGGAAAGACATCCCTGATCAGTATCAGTAAGAAACTAAGGTCCCTCATAAAACCTCCAAGGCTAACTTCGAAAGAAAAATAGCCAAGGATTCAAAAGATAACCACAAAGCCTTCTTTAGCTATGTCAAGAATCTAAGTGGCAACTCGCAGTTATGTTCTGAGCTAGTGCAAAATAGCACAAAATATACTGAACCCACTGATATTGCCAACATCCTGGCAGATAGATTCAATGCAAACTTCACCCCCCCTCTCACCCCCAAAAGGGCCCACAACCATACCAGAAAAGTGTAGTGTCCTGGAAATCACAGATGCACAGGTGAAAACAACCCTTTTGAAAGCCAAAAGCACAGCGTCAATAGGGCCAGATGGTGTCCCAGGCTGTGTCTTGCACGAACTACAGAATGAACTAACACCCCCACCCAAACACACTGTTCAACCTTAGCCTCTCCACAGGCTATGTGCCCTTAGAATGGTACACATCAATGGTTATTCCGCTCCACAAAGGAGGGGCCACAACTGACCCTGGTAACTATTGCCCCATAAGCCTGACTAGCCTGGTCTGCAAGGCTATGGAGCGCATCATCATGGAACTCATTAACAAAGACATTGGGAACCTCTAAAACACTTGACCTGACCCAGTTCGGCTTTGTTAAGGGCAGATTATGCCTACTAAACCTGGTTGACTTCTTTGAGACAGTCACTAAGGCCATAGATGAGGGTAAGGTAGTTCACACAGACTACCTTGATCTCACCAAGGCTTTTGACACCATTCCCCACTTGGGAATTATAGAAAAACTCACCAGCCTGAACGTAAACCTCTACATCATGAGATGGGTTGTCAACTGGCTTACAGACAGAACTCACACGGTAAGAATAGTGGTCCGACTCTAAACCAGTCACAAGTGATGTCCCACAAGGCATGGTCCTGGGATCTCAACTGTTCAGCATATACTTCTCAGAAGTACAGGCAAACACAGGAGGACTAAAGCTAACCAAGTTCACCACTGACTGCAAACTGGGAGCCATAACTGACTCTCCGGCTGACACAGACATTCTCCAAAAGGGCCTTACTGAGATGGACACCTGGTGTTAAAGTCATGGTCTCAAGCTAAATGCCAAAAATGCATAGTCATCCCATTTGAGAAAAACAAAACACCCATAAATTACCACATAGGTTGCAGCCCCCTTAATACAGAAGAGGTAATAAGAGATCTGGGGACTCAGATAGATAGTAATCTCTCCTTTGACAATCATATTGCCAAAGTAGTTAAGAAATCCTTCTGTGTAGGCCATCTAATTACTAAAGGGTTCACATCTAGAAATAAAGAGGTTATAGTGCCTCTCCACTCATCACTCATCAGACCCATCATAGAGTACAATGCCCCGTTTGGAATGTACCTCACAAGACACTTCCAATAGCTGGAAAGACCACAAAAGTACCTCACCAAGAGGATTACTGGTCTCAAACATATGTCCTATGCAGCCCGTCTGGAAAAACTCCAGCTGTACTCAGTGGCATATTGCTTACTCAGAGGTGATCTCTGCCTGACTTACAAAGCCATGTCCAACTCAGAATTGATGGACATGCTCCACCTGAAGAAATCCAAGTTACTGTGAGCCATTCGCTCTAGTGAGCTAAACCTCACCACAACAATAAATAGAACATGCTGGAGGGATAGATTCCTGTCACAGAGACTCCCAATGCTTTGGAACAAAATTCCTAACTACATTAGGCACAGCCCCTCACTAACACTCTTCAAGAGAAACCTGACAAGTGGATAGGTAACAGAAAATACACCCCTGGGATTCCTTAATTGGCTCTTCTTGACAGACGCTCAGTAATTAATCAATGGGGCGATGAAAGCTGACACACTCTGGCTAGGCTTATAAATGCCCTTGGGCAGATAGCCTAGTACCTACCTATGAACCTATGAACCATCCGCTTGTGTGGGACCTTGCCTGCACTCTGGTTTTGGCCAGTATCTGCACTCACACCTGTCATGGTCACCACACTAGCCTGTTCAATGCCACCACCTGCCAACTGTCCATCATCTGTGGCCACTGTTGAGGGGGCATGTGCAGGCATTGTCACTGTGTGCAGGGATGGTGTAGACAAGAGTGGGATGCCAATCAATGGCACAGATTCAGTCCCTGACAACCCCACCTGTACCTCACTATTTCTATCATCATTATCAGAGTCTATAGAGATAATTACATCAGTTTCCAAGCAAGAGGGACCCCGAATCCCATCACCACTTGTGAGGGGAAGACAACATATGTACATGAATTGCCTGCACTTTGAAGTTGGCTGGAACACACATGCACACAGACACATGCACACACACACACACACACACACACACACACACACACACACACACACACACACACACACACACACACACACACACACACACACACACACACACACACACACACACACACACACACACACACACACACTCACACGCACACACGCACACACGCACACACGCACACACACACACAGACACTTGCAGGTGAGGTGGCACAAATCTGTTACACAGACCACACATTATCCAAATGCTGACATGCATGAAACACGTTCCTCAACATCATGCATTGCAGCCAGTTTGACTGCATGAAACTAACAATATAGAACTCTGGGATATGTGATTAGTATTAGTAGGTGATGGCCCTTTCCAGCACAGACTGTGCCCATGTACAAATCATTGCTGTTCACCTTTATAGCTCAGTGGCAAGTACTGCAGAACATACCTCATAACTGTACAGATCCTCACAGGATGTCTAATTGCATGTCTCATATATTTGCTCTGTTTCTCATAAGTCCTATGTTGCTATGATACATAACTGGATGATCTGAGGAGAGACATCACTGATTAATGACATACATTTGAGTGACAGACCACCAAGACAGCAGTAAATGTATGGTCACACAATTCCTATTACACCACCAACCTTCTAAGCTTACAGTGGATATGATAAGTGTACACAACCCTGTTAACATGCCGTGTTCTTATAATATATGAGATGAGACCACAATAAAGCATTCAAATATGTTACCCACCTGTCATGTGACATATGACCTGTGCAGTCCAATCAATTAACAAACAAATGTCTTATGTGTAAAATATAATGACTGTAATATGTACAATATGGTGGTTGCATAAGTGTGCACACCCTTAAAATGATACTTTGTTGAAGCACCTTGTAAGTGACTTACAGCATTCACTCTTCTTGTGAAGGTGTCTATCAGCATGGCGCATCTTGACTTGGCATTATTTGGCAACTCTTCCATTCAAAGGTCACCCAACTCTATCAGATTGCAAGGGCAGCTTATGTGCACAGCCACCATCTGGTCACATTGGGTGGTTTCTACCTGGTGTAGGTCTAGGCTCTGGCTGGGCCAATCCATAACCATGAGTGTGTTGAAGCAGAGCCTTTCTTAAGTAGCTTTGGATGTATGCTTTGAGTCTTTGTTATGTTGAAGGCTGACACCCCTCCCCATCCTCAGTATTCTTGCAGATGCCTGCTGGATTTGGGCATATGTGCATGCTATTTGAAACTGTTCAGAATTCCCTCCACCGTGACTACAGGCCCAGTTCTGGCTTTGGAACAGCATCCCTCCAGCAGACCACTGCCACCAGCGTGTTGGTCTTCAGGTTAAGAGGGGTGTTGCTTGTGCACCACACATCCCTTTTGGTATTGTGGCTGTGAGGTCGAGCCGTAGTCTTATTACACCCTAACACATTTTTACACATGCCTTTAGGAGACTTGATGTGCTGTATTGCAAATTGTATCCACCTCTGGGTGCTTTTTGGTGAGGGGAAATGCTTCCATCTTCTGACCTTACCCCACAAGCCAGATGTATGCAGAATAGGGGAGAGTGTTCGCACATGTAGTACGCAACACCAGTACTTGAAAGAGATTTCTGCAACTCCCTCAGAGTTGCTATATGTCTCCTGCCAGCCTCCCTGACCAGGTTTTGACATGTCTTGTCATCATTTTTGGAGGGATGTCAGGTTCTTTCTAACAGCATCAGCAGCTGCAATGAGTGGTACACAGGCCAAAACTTTAATTAATTAAAACTCTCCCCCTTAAATACAAATTAAAAAATTTTTACACCAATCACATTGATGAATGAAAGCTTCTCATAAATATTAAACCACTACGGATACATTTCCAAATAGAGCTACCAAACCCATGACAGCTTTTTAATTCATATTTAAAAAACTCAAAAAATGTGAATGTGAAAAACTAAATACATTTATATGACCTGATTTATAAATATTTTTCCAAAACATAAATCTAGAAAGCTTACAACTTAAAAATGTTCATTAACATGAAGACAGAATAGAATGCAAATACCACACATATAAAATACATGTTCACTAGCTCCATCTAGAGGCTAAAATAAAAACGTTTGATTGTGTACAGTTAATAGAATTTTATAAAATATAACTTATTCCTCAAAACTATTAAGATACATCTAAAAAATTACATATTCATGGAATACAAACCCATCAAAGCCTAGCTGACCTTAATTTTAAAATAGGGACTATGTACACATTTTCATTCAGTCCTGGTGGTCTGCAGGCTTCTAAAACCAATTGCCAGTATAATTTTCTAACTTCAATTTTATTTTCCCAATCCACGCTCGAATATCGTTTGTGATACATTCAAGAACAAAAAACAGAAAGAAAGCTTCTTTACAAACTTTAGTATGCTTAAACAGAGCATTATTCAGATCTTGCTTATGGATATCATACATATGCTTGTATATTCTTCACTTGAGAGCTCTCTCCATTTTCCCCACATAAAAGGAGGGGCATTTCCTACAAACTGCTAAGTAAATAACTCCTTTGGTGTCACAATTGACAAAGGCTTTACTTGTCAAAAGTTTATCCCTGCCTTGTAGAAACACATTTTCACCATTAAACACATGGCAGCATTGTGTGCATTTCCCGCATTTATATGTGCCGTGTTTTCTTCCATACTCTTTCTTTTCCAAAATTTGTTTAATATTTTTATCCTTCCTGTAGGAAAAAATAACTGGCTGTCAGAAAATATTTGTAAGGTCCGAGAAATTAGAGAATAAATTCCAATTCTTTTTAACTACGTCTTTAATCAATCCTGAATCGCTATTAATTTAAAATAAAAGCACCACTGAAATGGTTTTCGCCCTTCTTTGTACCCTCCTCTGTTTGTGTCCTATTTCCATCAGAGGTTCTTACATTTAAAACAGGACTAAATCTATCAGATCTACAATTCTTGACTTCCCTTATGACCTCTTCCAACATGCTTTCTGTGTATTTCCTATCTAAAAACATTTGCCTTAACTTAAGACATTCATTGTCAAAATCTTCAGTTTTAGTAGTCATCCTGGATATTCTGATAAACTGCCCCTTCAACAAATTTCATTTTTTGTTTGTAGGGGTGAGCACTTGCGTAGTACAAACAAGAGTTGGAAAATATTTATTTTTATACACTCTAGAACTAAATTTCTTGTTGTCATAGTCTTTGTAGATGTTGACCTCCAGATAATTTACTGCTTCCCTAGTAATATTGTATGTAAATTTAAGAAAATCAGTCATTCCATTAATATACTGTACAAACTCTAACAGTTTATCCTCATTATCTACCCAGAAGAAGCATAAATCATCTAGGTATCTCTTGTAAAGACACTAACAATTTTTGTATGCTGAATTCAGAGGAATTTTTTCCTCCCTTGTATTCAAGACAATGTTCGCATAGCTGGGGGCACAACTAGCCCACATAGCTACGCCTTTAACTTGCTTAAAAAATTCCACCTCAAAGCTAACAAAATTGTTAATTTATGACCTGATGTTGAAATATAAAACTATGTATTTGGTTAACATGTATTATAAAAAAAGTCTTTCATTAGAAATTCTATCTAAAGATCTCAGAGTATATAAGTACCCTAACAATATCAGGGAAGAAAGTTATGATGCTTCAATTATCATTTTTAACATCTGTGGGTTTCATCATGAAAGTGATTATTAGGGACAATGAGGTGGAAAAGGAAAACCTTTATAAGCAAATTGAGGAAATTAATGAAAAATAACCAGTGACTTAGTGTTTACTGTGGAAAAGGAGAAAGAGAAGTATTTTAATATTTAAAAAGTATAGGTGATAAATGTGTGTACATTTCCAGGTGAAAGAACAGGAAAATTGAGAGGGACTTATTACAATATCAAGAAAATAGATGTTATCCAAGGAAGGGATGGGGTAAAGATTCTGTAAAATACCATTACCCTGATGAGTTTACAGAGTATATTGGCAAGATAGCTATAATAAGGGAAGAGGGGAGTATTTGGTCCTTATAATGAGGTACAAGAAAGAAGGTTTAATACCAAGAACAATGAAGGGCAGAATTTTAATAATAATAATAATTTTTCTGAATCTGAAGTTTTTAATCTTGACATCAATGACACATTAGAATTTCCTTATGTAAGAAGACTGGAGAGAATTTGGGACAAACCGATAGTCCACTACCAGTACAGAGGGGGGAGATAAGTAGTTGTGAAGATGAAAAGGTGGATGTAAGTGACAATGAGATTATTAAATACAATGAAAATGTCAGTACTTTTCAGAACTTTAACATTTTTAATTACAGTAGTTTAGAGATAGACAAAAGCTTCTTTCAGTTGTTCATGAAAGGATTGAAATTTGTTCCAAACAAAAAAGTGACGTTACTAAGGTATTAATTAACCTTAAACTATTTCTGAGGAAAATAACCTTGAACTCCTATATGACAGAAATAAGAAGGAGCAGAATGGTGATAAGGAATTAAGAAAGAAGAGTGTTTATAATCCAGTACTGATCCCACAACAAAAAATTTTGAAAAGGTAGTGGAAATAGAGTTTAGACACAAGCTTAGTAAAAATAATATCTATTCTAATCTAACGTGGAAAGAGAGGCAGCTGCTTAAGAAATTAAGTGAGAATAAAAACATCAGGGTGATGAGACCAGATAAGGGTGGGGGTATTGCTATCATGGATCATATTACCTATGTGGCAAAAATGGAATCTATTTTAGGAGACGAGGAAAGATACAATAGAGTATTGATCAATGAAATCAATATTGCCCACTCCAAGATTGATTTTACACTAAGAAAGTTGTACCATGATGAGCTAATTGACAGACCCACCTATAATTTTTTGGTCACTGATAACGTAGTGGTCCCTAATATTTTTGGGATAGTTAAAGTTCATAAGAATATTAGAGATCCACCTTTGAGACCCATAGTCTCTGCTAATGGTTCCAAAACTCATTCATTAGGTAAATTTGTAGACTTTAAGATCAAATAGGTATGGGTGGAATATGATGGGTTTCTTAAGAACTCATGGGATTTTTAAAGAAGTGTGAATCCCAATAGCTTTGAGCAGAATATCATTTTTGTGTTAGTAGATATTGTGGACTTATTTTCCATTATTCCTCACAATATAGGGATGGATTGTTTTTTGGAAGCCCTATTGGAGGTTAACAAGCACAATTGGAAGGAAATTAGAGTTATCATGGAATTACTTCAGTTGTTTCTTAACAACAATTTCATTAGCTTTGAGGGGGAATTTTTCAAGCAAGTTAAAGGCATAGCTAAGAGGGCTAGTATTGCCCCCTGCTATACAAACATTGTCTTAAATACTTGCGAGAAAAAAATCCTGTTGAATTCAGCATACAAAGATTGTTGGTGTCTTTACAAGAGATACCTAGATGATTTATGTTTCTTCTGGGTCAAGAGTGAAGATAAACTGTTAGAGTTTATGCACTATATTAATGAAACAGTGGCCACAGTGGCGCAGCGGTTAGCACTGCCACCTCACAGCAAGAGGTTCTCTGGTTCGATTCTAGACTGGGGTGCCTTCTGTGCGGAGTCTGCATGTCCTCCCTGTGGTCACGTGGGTTTCTTCTGGGTGCTCCGGTTTCCTCCCACATCCCAAAGATATGCAGTAGGTGGATTGGAAACTCTAAATTGGCCCTAGGTGTGAGTGTGTGCATGTGTGTGCCTTCTGTGGAAGGTTGAGTGCTGGGCTGGCAACTCAACACCGTAAAACTCCACTGCCAAGCATGAGCAGACAGGTGATCCACTGTGGCGACCCCTAACCGGGAAAAGCCAAAAGAAGAAGAAGATTAATGGAACGACTGACTTTCTTAAATTTACATACAATATTACTAGGGAAGCAGTAAATTATCGGATGTCAACATCTACAAAAACTATGACAACAGGAAATTTGGTTCTAGAGTGTATAGGAAAAAAAATTTTCCAACTCTTATTTGTACTATACAAGTGCTCTCCCTGACAAACAAAAAAGAAATTTGGTGAAGGGGCAGTTTATCAGAATATCCAGGATGACTACTAAAACGGAAGATTTTGACAATGAATGTCTTAAGTTAAGGCAAATGTTTTTAGATAGGAAATACCCAGAAAGTATGTTGGAAGAGGTCATAAGGGAAGTCAAGAATGGTAGACCTGATAGATGTGGTCCTACCTCTGATGGAACTAGGTCACAAACAGAGGAGGTACAAAGAAGGGCAAAAACAATTTCAATGGTGCTTTTATTTTAAATTGTAATAGCGATTCAGGATTGATTAAAGAAGTAGTTAAAAAGAATTGGAATTCATTCTCTTTAATTTCTCGTACCTTACAAATATTTTCCAACAGCCAGTTATTTTTTCCAACAGGAAGGATAAAAATATTAAAGAAATTTTGAGAAGGAATGTTGTGGACAGGAAAGAGTATGGAAGAAAACACGGCACATATAAATGCGGAAAATGCACACAATGTTGCCATGCGTTTAATGGTGAATATTTGTTTCTACAAGGCAGGGATAAACATTTGACCAGTAAATCCTTTGTCATTTGTGACACCAAAGGAGTTATTTACTTAGTAGTTTATAGGAAATGCCCCTCCTTTTATGTGGGGAAAACAGAGAGGGCTCTCAAGTGAAGAATATACAAGCATATGTATGATATCTGTAAGCAATATCTGAATAATGCTCTGTTTAAGCACAGTAAAGTTTGTAAAAAAGCTTTATTTTTGTTTATTGTTCTTGAATGCATCCCATATGATATTCGAGGGGGTGATTGGGAAAATAAAATTGAAGTTAGAGAATTATATTGGCAATTGGTTTTACAAGCCTGCAGACCACTGGAACTGAATGAAAATGTGTCCATAGTCCCTATTTTGAAATTAAGGTCAACTAGGCTTGGATGGGTTTGAATTCCATGAATATGTAATTTTTTAGATATATTTCAATGGTTTTGAGAAATAAGTTATATTGTATAAAATTCTATTAAATGTACACTATCAAACAAGTTTTTATTTTAGCCTCTAGATGGAGCTAGTGAACATGTATTTTATATGTGTGGTATATACATTCTATTCTGTCTTCATGTTAATGAAACATTTTAAGTTATAAGCTTTCTAGATTTATGTTTTGGAAAAAAATATTTATACATCAGGTCATATAAATGTATTTAGTTTTTTACATTCCCATTTTTTGAGTTTTTTTAAATATGAATTAACAAGCTATCATGGGTTTGGTAGCTCTATTTGGAAATGTATCCGTAGTGGTTTAATATTTATGAGAAGCTTTTACTCATGAATGTGATTGGAGTAAACATTTTTAAATTTGTATTTAAGGGGGAGAGTTTTAATTAATTCATTCATTTCACATCTGAAGAAGTTCCATTTGGAATGAAAAATATGGTGAGAAAGTTAAGCGTTTTGTGTGATATATTTGGGGGCAGTTTTCATTTTGGACACATTAAAGTTTTGGCATTTGTACCATTCGTTGTGGCTGCTTGTGCTTCTTTTTTCTGATTTGGTTGGAGCTTTTGCTCTCTGAAGCACTTTTGTCTCTCCTGTTGTGGGTTGGTTCTTTTATTTTGTGATGTGGGGAGCCATAATTGAGTGGGCAGCCTGACAAAATTGATTTGGATGAAGTTACAAACCTTAGAAGTGCTGTGGTTGAGTTAACCCAAGTTGTTAGACTGCTCCACAGTAGTGTTTCCCAGTTACTTACTGCAAGTTGTGTATGTACTTTTCATGGTAACCAAGAGTTGAATCAAACAGTGATTTCCAACGTACGTACGTCAGATATGGTTCAGAGGAGAATGGAGACGGAGAAGCAGCGTCCTTGACTGGTATCCCGAGCATGTTTAGGATTCTTGGTAATGGCGAAATCCTGTGGATATTAATTTACAAGCATCCTTGGCTGCGAGACCTAAAGATAAAAGACTTGTTGGCCATGGTCAACACATAGGTGACTGTAATGACTCTAACAATAATGCTTCTATGAAAGAAATGTGTAGAGACTTTAAATGGCAAGAATGGAGACAGACCTGGTTTTGTAAAGACGAACACATATAATGATAATGGGAATATAATTTATGACCTGATGTTGGAAAATATAACTTTTTATTTGGATAACATGTATTTAAAAAAAGTCTTTCATTAGAAATTGTACCTAAAGGTCTTAGAGTATATAAGTACCTTAACAATATCAGGGAAGAACGTTGTGGTGATTTAATAAAATTTTTTAACACCTGTGGGCTTTCCAACATGAAAGTGATTATTAGGGACAATGAGGTGGAAAAGGAAAACATTTTTAAGCAAATTGAGGAAATTAATGAAAAATAACCAGTGACAATGTTTACTGTGGAAAAGGAGAAAGAGAAGTATTTTAATATTAAAAAAGTATAGGTGATAAATGTGTGTACATTTCCAGGTGAAAGAACAGGAAAATTGAGATGGGATTATTACAATGTCAAGAAAATAGATGTTATCCAAGGAAGGGATGGGGTAAAGATTCTGTAAAATACCATTACCCTGATGAGTTTACAGAGTATATTGGCAAGATAGCTATAATAAGGGAAGGGGGGGTTATTTGGTCCTTATAATGAGGTACAAGAAAGAAGGTTTAATATCAAGAACAACAAAGGGCAGAATTTTAATAATAATAATAATTTTTCTGAATCTGAAGTTTTTAATCTTGACATCAATGATCCGTTAGAATTTCCTTATGTAAGAAGACTGGAGAGAATTTGGGACAAACCGATAGTCCACTACCAGTACAGAGGGGGGGGGGGATAAGTAGTTGTGAAAATGAAAAGGTGGATGTAAGTGACAATGAGATTATTAAATACAGTAAAAATGTCAGTACTTTTCAGAACTTTAACATTTTTAATTACAGTAGTTTAGAGATAGACAAAAGCTTCTTTCAGTTGTTCATGAAAGGATTGAAATTTGTTCCAAACAAAAAAGTGACGTTACTAAGGTATTAATTAACCTTAAACTATTTCTGAGGAAAATAACCTTGAACTCCTATATGACAGAAATAAGAAGGAGCAGAATGGTGATAAGGAATTAAGAAAGAAGAGTGTTTATAATCCAGTACTGATCCCACAACAAAAAATTTTGAAAAGGTAGTGGAAATAGAGTTTAGACACAAGCTTAGTAAAAATAATATCTATTCTAATCTAACGTGGAAAGAGAGGCAGCTGCTTAAGAAATTAAGTGAGAATAAAAACATCAGGGTGATGAGACCAGATAAGGGTGGGGGTATGGCTATCATGGATCATATTACCTATGTGGCAAAAATGGAATCTATTTTAGGAGACAAGGAAAGATACAATAGAGTATTGATCAATGAAATCAATATTGCCCACTCCAAGATTGATTTTACACTAAGAGAGTTGTACCATGATGAGCTTAATTGACAGACCCACTTATAATTTTATGGTCACTGAGTGGTCCCTAATATTTTTGGGATAGTTAAAGTTCATAAGAATATTAGAGATCCACCTCTGAGACCCATAGTCTCTGCTAATGGTTCCAAAATCCATTCATTAGCTAAATTTGTAGACTCTAAGATCAAAAATGTATGGGTAGAATATGATGGGTTTCTTAAGGACTTATGGGATTTTTTTATGAAACGTGAATCCCAATAGCTTTGAGCAGAATATCATTTTTGTGTTAGTAGATATTGTTGACTTATTTTCCATTATTCCTCACAATATATGGATGGATCAGTTTTTGGAAGCCCTATTGGAGGTTATCAAGTACAATTGGAAGGAAATTAAAGTTATCATGGAATTACTTCAGTTGGTTCTTGAAAATTGTGTTAGCTTTGAGGAGGATTTTTTCAAGCAAGTTAAAGGCATAGCTATGGGTGCTAGTTTTCCCCCAGCTATGTGAACATTGTCTTGAATACTTGCAAGAAAAAAATCTTGTTGAATTCAGAATATAGAGATTGTTGGTGTCTTTACAAGAGATACCTAGATGATTTATGTTTCTTCTGGTTAGATAGTGAGGATAAACTGTTAAAGTTTATACAATATATTAATGGAACTACTGACTTTCTTAAATTTACATACAATATTACTGAGGAACCAGTAAATTATCTGGATGTCAACATCTACAAAGACTATGACAACAAGAAATTTGGTTCTAGACTGTATAAAAAAGAAATAAACATTGTCCAACTCTTGTTTGTACTACGTAAGTGCTCACCCCTATAAACAAAAAATGAAATTTGGTGAAGGGGCAGTTTATCAGAATATCCAGGATGACTACTAAAACTGAAAATATTGACAATGAATATCTTAAGTTAAGGCAAATGTTTTTAGATAGGAAATACACAGAAAGTATGTGGGAAGAGGTCATAAGGGAAGTCAAGAATGGTAGATGTGATAGATTTAGTCCTGTTTTAGGAGTAAGAACCTCTGATGGAACTAGGACACAAACAGGGGAGTGTACAAAGAAGGGCAAAAATCATTTCAGTGGTGCTTTTATTTTAAATTTTAATAATGATTCAGGATTGATTTAAAAAGTAGTTAAAAAGAATTGGAATTTATTCTCTAATTTCTCGGACCTTACAAATGTTTTCCAACAGCCAGTTATTTTTTCCTACACGAAGGATAAAATTACTAAAGAAATTTTGGAAAAGAATGTTGTGGACAGGAAAGAGTATGGAAGAAAACACGGCACATATAAATGCGGAAAAAGCACACAATGTTGCCATGTGTTTAATGGTGAATATTTGTTTCTACAAGGCAGGGATAAACTTTTGACAAGTAAATCCTTTGTCAATCGTGACACTAAAGAAGTTATTTACTTAGCAGTTTGTAAAAAATGCCCATCCTTTCATGTGGAGAAAATGGAGAGGGCTCTCAAGAGAAGAATATACAAGCATATGTATGATATCCGTAAGCAAGATCTGAATAATGCTCTGTTTAAGCATACTGAAGTTTGTAAAGAAGCTTTCTTTCTGTTTTTTGTTCTTTAATGCATCCCACATGATATTTGTGGGGGTGATTGGGAAAATAAAATTGATGTTAGAGAATTATACTGGCAATTGGTTTTAGAAGCCGGCAGACCACTGGGACTGAATGAAAATGTGTCCATAGTCCCTATTTTGAAATTAAGGTCAGCTAGGCTTTGATTGGTTTGTATTCCATGAATATGTATTTTTTCAGATGTATTTTAATGGTTTTGAGAAATCAGTTATATTTTATAAAATTCTATTAACTGTACACAATCAAACATTTTTATTTTAGCCTCTAGATGGAGGTAGTGAACATGTATTTTATATGTGTGGTATATACATTCAATTATGTCTTCATGTTAATGAACATTTTTAAGTTATAAGCTTTCTAGATTTAAGTTTTGGAAAAAATATTTATACATCATGTCATATAAATGTATTAAGTTTTTTACATTCACATTTTTTGAGTATTTTAAATATGAATTAACATGGAAGAGTGGTTTCAGCCCAGCAACTAGTAGCTTATTGGCTGTTTTGGGCTAATTCCTATCTCTTTCAAGTTCCCTGCCTTCAAACCCACATTTGCATGGTTTTGCATGATTTTGTGCATTGTGCAACGTTGCTCAGTGCTATTTAAGCAGTTTTAAACTATTCCCAGTTCCACAAAGTCTGCTCTTCAATTTTTTCCTTAGAACTAGTCAAACTCTCAAAATAAGTACTCAAGTTTCATTCTACAGCCCAGCACTTGCTCCAATTTCTCAGTAAGCACTAACAAACTTTAGCACTATACCCACGTATACTATCCAAAAGTACAAGGTTCCCTATTTGTCCATTCCGGACAATCAATAAATCAGTTCTTTAAACCATCCAGGCACGTCCAAAGCGCAGTTTCAGGTATACTCTCCAGTCCAGCTGGTGAATCTGGGAATCTTGAAGCGATGTTACAATTGCCTTATGTACACAGACAACCCTCTCCTGCTTCCAACAAACTCAAATATATGTGGGAGATGCAACTATATAGCCAAACTAGAGGCC
The DNA here is from genome assembly GCF_019279795.1 of Protopterus annectens. Lineage (NCBI taxonomy): Eukaryota > Metazoa > Chordata > Ceratodontiformes > Protopteridae > Protopterus > Protopterus annectens. The sequence goes on from NC_056735.1 coordinate 1,117,066,850, forward strand.
GAGCTCTCTCAATCCAAGACTGGCACAGTCAGTCAGGAGGAGAAGGAAACCACTTGCACCACACAACCAGTCTCACATAGACCAATCACACCAAACAAGACACATTATCTCACAAAAACATACTCGGAGGCTCTAAATAAAAATCTGCCAAAGCAACAGAGACCTCCAAAGCAGACAACCAAGCAACCACTACCCCACAACAACTTTCACGTATCACATACTTCACAAAGTCAGTGTGCCATGCATTTGCGGCCCCTAAGGCTAAATAGCACACCTAATACACTAGTAATTGGAGACTCTATTGTCAGGCACACTGACGTCCCACTCACCAGACTGAACAAGGAGAAGGTCACTGTAAGCTGCCTGTCAGGTACCAGGATCCACTATATAACACAAGCACTCAGGTCACTCCACAGCAGGTACAAATATGACTGTCATTGTCCATGTTGGTGTGAATGACCTAAGACGTATCTCCCTGGACTATATGAAAAAAAGAGACATAGAAGAGCTCTCTGATCATGTAGCCCAGGCCGGTATGACCCTGACCCTGAGAAGCATCTTGCCCTCACCAAGAATGATGCCACAGTATAAAGACAAAATGAACAATTTTAACAATTGGCTAAGCTATTGGTGTCATTCAAAGGGGATCCAGTGTCTGTCAGCCTGGAATAACATGCTCGACAAGCCACGTTGCTTCACCAGGGACGGCTTGCACCTGTTGCCCTTAAGCTTTTGAATACTGGATAAGGCTCTTGCCACCCTCATAGTGCCTTTTTTAGGCAAGGCTCAAAAGACAACCCACCTCCATAGACAATACCAGAAACAAAAAACTAAGGGCAATGCTACTCAATGCCAGAAGTCTAAACCTCAAGATGCATGCACTCGAGGCACTCCTCAGTATGGAGAAAATCGATATCTGTGCAGTAACAGAAACCTGGTTCAAGGCCCCAGAGAGCACCCCAACACTACCAGGGTTCAACTCATACCAAGCTAAGTAACTTTTATCTGCACTTTTATCAAATGATATACGATTTAAAGTAATTTGTTTGTGTTGCATTGAGGAATATCTAGCTGGAAGCTGTTTTTCAGTAGGTTCCTGCCCACCCTCCCTGTTTTTGTCTTGGTGTTGATCTTGGTGGCTTTGAAACTACCCACCCCTCTTGTAAATTTGCACTTGGATACTCCTCCTGGGCCCATCTCATTTGCTCACGCAAAAAAAAAAAAATGTATCTGCTTTTACTGTATTTGTGTTTCTTCCTACTTTATTTTGCTTTTGCATCATCTTAAAAGTACTCAATTGTATTTATTACTGCTTGGTGTAACTCACTCTAAGCCTTTTAGTTTAAGTACTTGGGCTTCAGACCAGTTGTTTTACATTAAGAAGGTTTGTGGTCTGCACTGTAGTGGCAGGACAGGTAGCTTACATCCTTCTAAGTTGGAACTGCTGATTGAGGGCTCAGTGTTTGTTATTCTAAAAGTGTATTAATTTTGGTTTAAGCACTTGGGCTTCAGGCTAGTTATTTTACATTAAAAGGGTTCGTGGTCTGCACTCTTGTGGGAGGAGAGGCTGGACTCTGCCCTTCTGAGCTGGGAATTTCTGGTTAAAGGCTTATAGTGCCTGCATATTTGAACTGCTTCTTACTGAAATTGGTACACCTTGTTTGCTGTAGCATAGACTAGATCCAGGCCTGCTGAATCTAGCTTTGTTTGTATAACTTGAACACTAATCCAGGCATTATTTAAAGTACTCAGTTATATTTATTACTCCTTGGTAGTTACTTGATTAAAGTGTAGCTATCATTCTAAGTCTTTGGGATTAAGCACTTGGGCTCAGACCAGTTGTTTTACATTAGGAAGGTTTGTGGCCTGCACTGTGGTGGCAGGACAGGTAGCTTACATCCTTCTAAGTTGGGAAATGCTGATTGAGGGCTCAGTGTCTGTTATTCTAAAAGTGTATTACTTCTGGTTTAAGCACTTGGGCTTCAGGCCAGTTATTTTACATTAAGAAGGTTCGTGGTCTTCACTCTTGTGAGAGGAGAGGCTGGACTCTGCCCTTCTGATCTGGGAATTTCTGGTTAAAGGATTATAGTGCCTGCATATTTGAACTGTTTCTTACTGAAATTGGTACACCTTGTTTGCTGTAGCATAGACTAGACCCAGGCCTGCTGAATCTAGCTTTGTTTGTATGCTTGTTTGCTTGTTATTTCACTGAAATGCTAATTCCACCTAAAACATGGCTTTTCAGCGCTTCTGTGGATCCCTAGTGATATCTGCATTGCTTACTGTACTTATTTCCTTGTTTCACTTGAAAGAAAGTTACTGTTTGTCATTTTTGCATTTAAGTTACCTGTAACACATTGCATTTAAGTTACCTGGCACTTGCTCACTAAAGCAATTATATAAGTCAGCACTAAAAAATTAAAAGCACTACACCCTCACAAACTCCCCTTGAGTACCTTGTTCCCCATTGGCCCTTTCTTTCAATTATAAAGGAATTCCCAATAATATTCTAGCATGTCCAAAGGTCAGTTGTCAATCTCCTCTCTGGTCCAGCTGGTGAATCTGGGAATCCTGAGGCAATGTTGCAACTGCCTCATGTACACAGACAACCCTCTCCTCCTCCCAACAAATTCCAACACATGTGAGAGATGCAACCATATAGCCAAACTGGAGGCTAAGCATAACCAGTCAGGAGGAGAAGGAAACCACACTCACTACAATTCCAGTCTCACATAGACCTACCATGACAGCAAACCAAACACATAAACACACAAAAACATACTCGGAGGCTCTAAATAAAGATCTGCCTAAGCAGCAGAGACTGCCAAAGCAGACACTCAAGCAACCGCTACCCCAAAACAAAACACCTGCAACACATAGCTCACAAAGCCAGTGTGCCGAACAGTCAGAGCCCTTAAGGCTAAACAACACACCTGATACACTTGTAATAGATGACTCTATCATCAGGCATACTGACGTCCTGCTCACCAGGCTGAACAAGGAGAAGGTCACGGTGAGCTGCCTGTCGGGCGCTAGGATCTGCCACATAACACAAGCACTCAGGTCACTCCAAGGCAAGTACAAATATGACTCTGTCATTGTCCATGCTGGTGTGAATGACCTGAGACGTACCTCCCTGGACTACATGAAAAGAGACATAGAGGAGCTCTCTGGGCATGTAGCCCAGGCCGGTATGACCCTGACCTTGAGTAGCATCTTACCCTCACTAAGAATGATGCCACAATATGAAGACAAGATGATTAATTTCAACAATTGGCTTAAGTATTGGTGTCATTCAAAGGGAATCCAATGCCTGTCAGCCTGGGATAACATGCTCGACAAGCTACGATGCTTTGCTAGGGACGGCTTGCACCTGTCACCCCTGGCTTTTGGATATTAGCAAAGGCTCTTGCTACCCCCATAGTGCCTTTTTTAGGCAAGGCTCAAAAGACAAGCCCACCTCCATAGGTATCACAAGGGATAAGAAACTAAGAGTAATGCTACTCAACGCCAGAAGTCTAAACCTCAAGATGCATGCACTCAAAACTCTCCTTAGCATGGAAAACATCGATATCTGTGCAGTAACAGAAATCTGGTTCAAGGCTCCCGAGAGCACCCCAGCACTACCAGGTTATACCTCATACCATGCTTTTCGGCTCCAAAACTTGGACCAAACCAGAAAAGGAGGGGGAGTATCAATATTCGTCAAAGATACCCACACCTCCAGGTTGGTGGCACAGCACAAAGCATCAGAGACTATCCATGTGCAACTAACAGTGGGTAAAACTGCCTTTCAGTTTATAGCCTGCTACAGACCACCCTCCCAAACCCAGGAACCCCACTCGGCCTTCCGGAGAACACTGGAAAATATGAAGGTCTCTCCAAACACCATTATATTGGGCGACTTCAACTACCCAAACATAGACTGGGAGCATTACTCTAGCTCCAACACCCTAGCTCAAAGGTTCCTAGAATTTATAAACTCAAATGCTATGGAACAACTTGTTACCACTCCCACAAGAGGGGAAAACATACTGGACCTAATCATCACCAACATGGGGACTCTGTGCTCCAGACCAGAAGTGTATCCCTCACTGGTAAGATCAGACCATAAACTAATCTCACTGGATATTCACATCCCAACCCCACCCCCTGCCCAGAAAACCACAGTGATAAACTTCTCTAAAGCAAATTTCACACTCCTCATAACTGAGGTGGAATTCTTCAAAGCCCCCGGGCCTGTGGAAAATACGGCCCAGACCACAGAATCCTTTATAAACGCATTCTATGAACACCTTCAGGAATGCATGGATCATGCAATCCCAAATAAAACCAAGACCCAATCTTCCAAAGATAGACGTCCTGTCTGGTGGACCCCAGCCATAAACAAACTATACAATAGAAGGAGGAAGCTACTACATGTTAGAGCAAAATCCCAAAAAGTGAAGGCATCTCTGATCAGTGTTAGCAAAAAACTACAGGCACTCATAAAATCGTCTAAGGTCAGCTTCGAGAGAAAAATTGCACAGGACACTAAGGATAATCACAAGGCTTTCTTTAGTTATGTTAGGAACCTGGGTGGGAATTCCCAGATATGCTCAGAATTAGTCCAAAATGACAAATAATACACCAAACCCACAGACATTGCCAACATCCTAGCTGACAGGTTCAGCACAAACTTCTCCCCCCTCCCCACCAAAAGGGCAAATATCTATCCCAGCAGAGTGCTGCCACCCCCCCCGGACATCTCAGATGCCCAGGTAAGAGCCGCCCTCTCCAAAGCAAAAAACAGCATCAATGGGACCAGACGGTGTCCCGGGCTGCGTCCTACATGAACTCCAAGAAGAGCTAAACCCAAACATAAAACTACTGTTCATTCTCAGCCTTACCACAAGATATGTACCCAAAGAGTGGCGTACAGCAACAGTGGTCCCTCTCCACAAAGGTGGTGCCTCAACGGATCCTGGAAACTATCGCCCCATAAGCCTGACTAGCTTGGTCTGCAAAGCTATGGAAAGGATTATCATGGACCTCATAATTAAAGATATTGGGGACCTACAGACACTGGATCCTACCCAGTTTGGCTTTGTTAAGGGCAGATCCTGCCTCTTAAACCTGGTCAACTTCTTTGAAACAGTCACCAAGGCCATTGACGAGGGGAAGATGGTCCACACAGTCTACCTGGACCTCACAAAAGCCTTCGATACAATATCCCACTCGGGCATTATAGATAAGCTCACCAGCTTAAATATAACCCCCTATGTCACTAGATGGGTTGCAAACTGGCTCAAGGACAGAACCCACATGGTTAGAATTGCTGGAGCCATGTCAGACTCCAAACCAGTTACAAGTGGAGTCCCACAAGGCTCAGTCCTGGGACCTCTCTTATTTGGTATATATTTCTCTAAGGTACAGGCCAAAACAGAAGGACTGTGGCTGACCAAGTCCGCAGATGACTGCAAACTGGGTGCCATAATCGACTCTCCAGCCGACACAAGCATCCTCCAGAAGGGCCTTATAGAAACAGACAACTGGTGCCAGAGCCATGGCCTCAAGCTAAATGCCAAAAAGTGTATAGTCATCCCCTTTGGCAAAAACAAAGTGCCCATAAATTACCACATAGGTGGTAATCCATTAAGTATGGAAGAAGTAATTAGGGACCTGGGGACCCAAGCTGATAGCAATCTCTCATTTGACAACCACGTGGCCAAAGTGGTTAAAAAACATTTTATATAGCCCACCTAATCATGAAGGGATTCACATCAGGATCAGGTGAGGTCATTGTGCCTCTTTACTCATCCCTCATCAGGCCCATAATTGAGTACAATGCCCCTTTTGGGATGTACCTTACCAGACACCTGCAGCAACTGGAAAGACCCCAAAAGTATCTCACCAAGAGGATCAAATGGCTCAAACAGATGCCATATGCTGCCCGGTTAAAGAAACTCCAGCTCTACTCAGTGGCATACCGCCTGCTCAGAGGCGATCTGTGCCTGATGTATAAAGCCATGTCCAATGGACATGCTGCACCTCAGAAAATTCAGATCCCATCAAGCTACGCGCTCGAGAGACTTGAACCTCAGCACTGAAATAAATAGGACATGCTGGAGGGACAGAGTCATAACCCAGAGACTCCCTTCACACTGGAATAAAATCCCAGTCCAGGTTAGGCAGAGTCCCTCATTGACTCTCTTCAAGAGGAATCTTGATGAGTCGATGGGGGATCATAGGTTTACCCCGGGTATCACTTCTGTGTCACTGTTAGACAGAGGCACAGTATACTAACCTCGAAAAAGGGCATAGCAAAATTAATTTAAAATGGGAGGTGAAAGCCAAACACACTCTGGCTAGGCTTATAAATGCCCTAGGGCAGATAGCCTAGTATGAACCTATGAACCTATGAACCATTTTTTTCTGCCCCAGAACTCGGACTGAAATACTAAAGGTGGAGGAGTATTCATTTTCATAAAGGATACACACACCTCAAGGTTAGTGACACTGCACGAGGCAGCGGAAACCATCCATGTGCAACTAACAGTAGGTAAAACTGCTTTTCAGTTTGTAGCCTGCTACAGATCACCCACCTTGTCTCAGGACCCCAACTCGGCATCCCTGAGAACATTGAAGAATATAAAGGTCTCGCCAAAAACCATGATATTGGGAGATTTCAACTACCCAAACATTGATTGGGGAAAACTACTCAAGTCCCAACTCTTTCGCCCAACAGTTCCTGGAGTTTATAAACTCAAATGGCATGGAACAACTGGTCACCATTCCCACAAGAGGGGACAACATATTGGACTTGGCCATCACCAACATGGGGCTCAATGTTCCATACCTGAGGTAAACCCCTCATTGGTAAGATCAGATCATAAACTAATCACAATGGACATCCACATCCTGACCCCACCCCCAGCCAAGGAAACCACTGTGAAAAATTTCTCAAAAGTAAACTTCACACTTCTCAAGACCAAGGTGCAAAGTGTCAAAGCCCCCGGGCAAATAGAAAATGCTACCCAAACTACAGAATCCTTTACAAATGCACTCTATGAGCACCTACAGTAATGCATGGATTGTGCCATCCCAAGTAAAACCAAGACTCACTCCTCCAAAAACAGGAGACCAGTCTGGTGGATCCCGGCTATAAATAAGCTATACAACAGAAGGAGGAAACTATTACATGATAAGGCAAATTCCCAACAAGGGAAGGCATCCCTGATCAGTACTAGCAAGAAACCTTGATCCCTCATAAAATCATCAAAAGCTAGCTTTGAAAGAAAAATCGCCAAAGACTCTAAAGATAATCACAAGGTGTTCTTTAGCTACGTCAAGAATCTGGGTGGCAACTCTCAGATCTGCTCTGAGCTGGTGTAAAATGGCACAAAATATGCTGAACCCACTGACATTGCCAACATCCTGGTAGACAGGTTCAGTGCAAACTTTACCCCCCCCTTCACCCCAAAAGGGCCAGTGTCTATCACAGAAGAATGCAGTCCCCCAGACATCAGACACACAGGTGAAAGCAACCCTCTTCAAAGTAAAAAACACAGCATCAATGGGACCGGATGGTATCCTGGGCTGCATCTTACATGAGCTCCAAAATGAACTAACCCTCACATAAATTCACTGTTCTAACTCAGCCTTACCAAAGGTTATCTACCCAAAGAATGATGTATAGCAACTGTGCTCCAGATCTGCAAAGGTGGTGCCACAACGGATCCCGGTAACTATCACCCTATAAGCCTGACTAGCCTGGTCTGCAAGGCTATGGAGGATATCATCAATCTCATAAACAAAGTCATTGGGAATCTCCAAACACTGGACCCTACCCAATTTGGCTTTGTTAAAGGCAGATCTTGCCTCTTAAACCTAGTTGACTTCTTCAAAATAGTAACCAAAACCATAGATGAGGGAAAGGTAGTCCACACAGCCTACCTGGACCTCACAAAGGCCTTAGACACAATACCCCACTCTGGCATCATATATAAGCTTACCAGCTTAAATATTAACCCATATGTCACAAGATGGGTTACAAACTGGCTCAGGGATAAAACTCACATGGTCAGAGTCACGGGTGCCATGTCCGACTCTAAACCAGTTACAAGTGGCGTCCCACAGGGCTCAGTCCCGGGACATCTCTTGTTTGGTATATACTTCTCTGAGGTAGAGGCAAACATGGGAGGACTGTGGCTTACCAAGTTTGCAGATGATTGCAAACTGGGAACCATAATCAACTCGCCGGCTGACACAAGCATCTTCCAGAAGGGCCTTATGAAAACGGATACCTGGTGTCAGAACCATGGCTTCAAGCTAAATGCCAAAACATGCATAGTTATCCCCTTTGGGAAAAACAAAGTTCCCACAAACTACCACATAGGAGGTAATCCACTAAGTACAGAAGAAGTAATTAGGGATCTGGGGACCTAGGTAGATAGTAACCTCTCCTTTGACAATCACATTGCCAAAGTGGTTAGAAAAACCTTCTATATAGCTCACCTAATCACAAAAGGGTTCACATCTAGATCAAGAGGTCATTGTGCCCCTCTACTCATTGCTCATCAGGCCCATAATTGAGTACAATGCCCCATACCTGACACCTGCAACAGCTGGAGGCACCTCAAAAATACCTCACCAAGAGGATTGTGGGCCTCAAACAGATGCCCTATGCAGCTTGACTAAAGAAACTTCAGCTCAACTCAGTTGCTTACCGCCTACTCAGAGGCGATCTCTGCCTGATGTACAAGGCCATGTCTAACCCAGAATTGTTGGACATGCTCCACATCAAGAAAACCAAATCCATTAGAGCTACATGCTCCATGGATTTAAATCTTAGCACAACATTAAATAGAACATGCTGGAGGGATAGATTCATATCCCAGAGGCCTCCCTCGATCTGGAATAAAATCCCAGTTCATGTTAGGCAGAGCCCCTCGCTGACCCTCTTCAAGAGAAATCTAGATGAGTGGATAGGAAATCATAAATTTACTCCTGGGATCACTTCTATGGCCCTGCTGGACAGAGTCTCAGGAATCTAGTCTAAAAGGAAGGTGAAAACCAACACATTCTGGCTAGGCTTATAAATGCTCTAGGGCGGATAGCCTGGTACCTACCTATGAACCTATCATGGGTTTGGTAATTCTATTTGGAAATGTATCCATAGTGGTTTAATATTTATGAGAAGTTTTTATTCAGGAATGTGATTGGTGTAAGCATTTTTAAATTTGTATTTAAGGGGGAGAGTTTTAATTAATTAATTCATTTCACATCTGAAGAAGTTCCATTTGTAATGAAAAATGTGGTGAGAAAGTTAAGCATTTTGTGTGATATATTTGGGGGCTGTTTTTATTTTGGACACATTAAAGTTTTGGCATTTGTACCACTCATTGTGTCTGCTGGTGCTTCTTTTTTCTGATTTGGTTGGAGCTTTTGCTTGCTGAAGCACTTTTGTCTGTCCTGTTGTGGATTCTTTTTAACAGCACTGTTGTCCCATATTCAATCCACCTTTTCACAACTGTCTCCACTGTATTCCATGTTGCATGTAATGCTGTGGTAATGTTGTTGTACCCTACTTTTGACTGATACCTTTAAAATATGAAATACGTTTGCTGCTTTGTAAGCTGTCTGCAAGCCATGGCTGTTGCTGTTGCAGGCAACTGAGCAAATGTCATGGATATCCTACTTGGACAGAAGACTGTTATTTGATTCTACTCAGATTGCCTTTACTTGATGGCAGGTGTGTACCCAAGCAGACTGAATGCTGTCAGTAAATCACAAGCTGCTGCAATAAAATATTATTTGAAGGGTGTGCACGCATATGCATTCAGCTTATTGTAAGGTTTTGGTGTCCAACCGATAGATTGGTTTTACAATTTAATTTTTTATGTCACAGCTCATATTACAGGTTGGAAAAGGAGTGAACTGATATATTGTGGTCTCAGTTTGTATATATATCACAAACATCTGCCATCTTAACAGGGGTGTGTACACTGTTTATATCCACTTTATGAGAGTAATGTTTCAAACATGTCCCTACCTTAGGCCATTTGTCCCCCCCATTTTGTTGGTCTCTGTCCAGATGTCTTGCACTGACAGGTTGTGAGATATGCAACAGGTATGTTACATTCCTTTCAGATAGGCCCCTGTGATGACCACTGTGATGCAGTACAGTTAACCCCACCACAAGTGAACATGCACATAAAGCAATATGGCTATGAGTGACAGTTTTGTGCATAGTACATTGCATGGCCTTCACATGCCTGGGGTATTGGCAAACCACAACAGAACAATTCCATACTCACCAGCTTCAGACTTCCATCCCACATGCAGACCAGAATGACCTAGGTAGGTGTGGGAGAGAAGTATTGTCAGCAGACTCACATGTGGCATTGGTACAGGATGGATGCAGCATGTCTGCACATTTACAGTACAACCCCTAATACTACACAATTTGCTGTCATTCACCATAGATGTGCACTTCTGTGCATTAGAAAACCCCATCCACCACTGCAATCTGACCTGACATATGCACGTAGATACTTTACAAATACAAGTATGTCTGCTACACTAGTCTAGTAATCTCCACTCGGGACTTGCCTGCACACTCCTCGTCCATTGTCTGAGTGCCACCCACCTCCAGCATGTGGGGGGTCTGTACCCTGATGTTATACTGGGATGGGTGCCCCAAGGTTGCCGAGAAGCTCCTCAGTGGTTGTCAGTGGGGGCTGCATGGCTGGGGCCCACCTGTAGCTGTGTGGCCCATGGGCACTGCAGCAACGCTTTGCCAGGTATGGCTTATGAGGTCATTTGCATGATGCTGGACTCCTCATATGTATGTGTATGCAGTCCAACATCATTTACCCTGTGGACAAGGTCATCACACAGGCCGGTCCTCTCCCACAGATGTTGCTGGCTCCGGCAAACATTATGGCATTGTTCTGTAATATGGCTTCTGTGATTATTTTTGTCTCAGCCACTGAGAAAGTAGACCTTTACTGATGAGACATTGCACCTGGATGGCATAAAAAGGGAAACCCATCACAGGACCTCATACAGTTGGCAACAGTATGTACAGAACCTGCACAGCTACATTGAATACCAGTAGCCACCACTCGCAACCACAACATACCCCTGTAATCTATCAGCACTGTATTTGCTTGCATTGCACTGCACTGCTGGTCTTGATGTGTTATATTCCCCCAATCAGGTCTAGTTCATAGGTTCATAGGTTCATAGGTTCATAGTTTAGTACTAAGCTAACTGCCCTTGCTAGCCATTTTAAGCCAAGCCAATTATCCCTTGTGAGATTCAAACCCTTAGCCATTAAGCCACCCACCCAACCCAAAAATAGCCTCTGCAAGTCTTGAACCCAGGACCCTGCATACTATACACAAAGTGATTTACTACTAAACCATGGCAGATATACATAACCCTGATTTTCTATATATATATATATATATATATATATATATATATATATATATATATATACACACACACACACACACACACACACACACACACACACACACACACACACACACACACACCTTTTTTCTACACCCATCACTGATTTTTCTTACAGGATAATTATATGTATATAGTTACAGAATCAGCTGAGTTGAGTTAGCTGTGCAGAAAGAGATACTGCTGTAATATTGCAACAGGACTTCTGATGCATTTTTTTTCTCTCTAGACTAATGGTGACTGTCACATAAAAGTCTTGCCACTGGCAGTCATTCTTTCCATTTCTGTGAACTTGAATTTACACTATAACCAGCCACTAGGTGGTGTTTAATAACAGAACATCATGTTACTGTCGTATGCATATGGCATGGGATTCCGCCACACACCCACAGACACACACACACCCACAGACATTTCATAATCCTGTGCTCCTCATTCATGTCTGTGTAGAGGGATGACATTGGCTGTCTTCCATGTGGATGGGGTGTGGATGGTACCAAAGCTTGGTGTTACTACAGTTTGTAATGGAGCTGGGAGCACATGCCTGAGTTCATGTAGAATGTGGACAGGGATGTTATCAGGACCCATGGATACTTGTTTGTTGCCTTTCAGCAGGCTATATGTACCAGCTCACTGGTGATTATGGGAGGGGTGTGGGTGGTGTGCATATCCACCTATAGTGATCCTGAGCCAGGGGGTGATGTTTGCCCTAACCCTATCTGCAGCAGGTTGTCTATAGCTATGTTGTGTGTGCATGGGGGGTGACTGACCACCATTACAGGGTTGGTTGGTTTGTTTCCACTGAGATTGCAGACATATGTGAAGATGGCCTTGTGATTGATCTTGGTGGATTTGTCCAATTTGTACTCATAGTTAGCCTTACAGTACTTCACCTGTGACCTTATATGCTTGCTCAGACAAAGACTGACTTGATGCCAAGTTGGTGCCAGCTCCTAATTCGCCCTGTACAGTCAATATAGGGACCAAGTCTGTGGTTTGTGTATTGCTGCTGTCCAGCAAAGGAGATTACTCTACTTTGATGTTGGCAGGTTTTACAAGCAAAGTTTTGCTGAGTAGATGGTTGTAGTAGGCATGCACGCACAGTCATAACACAGTTGGATACCTCTCCAATTTCAAACAGATAATCATGCTTATTATTGTACCCTTGGCTGTGTCAGGGCAATGCAACAACCAGTAGCTGTAGAAATGTCACTCTGTTGGATGCACAGTAACTAAGATTACAAAAATGTACAACATTTACAGCTTATTTAACTGACATTTTGCATCCCATGTCTGTTGTTATGAGGTGCCTAGATACAACTACTCATACTGACATGTGCACAGGTAATGCCTGATATACATTTCTGTTCTATGTCAGTATGCCACACTGTATTCACACTCTTGCTGCACAGTCATCCCTTTCAACCTGTTAGAACAGGAAATCTGTAGGACACCACACATACATGGGGGGCAATGGGACACAATTAGTGACACTATCTTAATATTGCTGTAACATACTTGAGTCGTTCGATAGCACAGTAGCCTTTGCATTGACAGACATACCCTGGAAGATGTCCAACACTCACATGGCAGGAAGAGAGGAGAAAGGCTAGGAGTGTGGTAGTGAGAGTAAGATCTTTTAATGTTGGCCGTATGACTGGTATAGGGACAGAGCTAGCTGATATGATGGCCAGAGGAAGGTGGATATATTGTGTGTGCAAGAGACCAGATGGAAGGGGGGCACAGCTAGTTGTATCAGAAGCAGGTAACAATTTTGCTATCAGGGTGTGGATGGGAGGGGAAAGCAGGTAGGGGTTATCCTGAAGGAACATTATGCCAAGGGTGATTTTGGAGGATGACATGAGTGTCTGATAGAGTGATGTTTATGAATCTGGAAATTGATGGTGTAATGATGAATGTTGTTAGTGCATATGCTACTCAAGTTGCTTGTGCTGTGGATGAGAATGAGAAATGTGAAGTCAGTTGGATGATGTGGTGATGACTGTACCCAAGGGTGAGAGAGTGGTGATTGCAGCAGATTTCAATGGCCATGTTGGTGAAGAGAACAGAGGGGATGAGGAAGGGATGGGTATGTATGGTGTTAAGCAAAGAATGCAGATGGTGAGATGATAGTGGATTTTGTAAAAAGGATGGACATGGTTGTGGTGAATACATACTATGACAAGATAGAGGAGCACAGGGTGACATACAAGAGTAAAGGGAGAGGAACACATGTGGAATATATCCAGTGTAAGAGGGACAGTTTGAAGGAGATTGGAGACTATAAAGTGGTGACAGGGGAAAGTGTAGTTAGGCAGCAAAGACTGTTGGTCTGTAAGATGATGTTGATTATCAAGAAGAGGAGGAGTGTGAGGGCAGAACCAAGGATCAAATGATGGGAACTGGAAAAGGGTGATTGTGAGATGGAGTTCAGGAAAGAGTAAAGACAGGCACTGGGTGGCAGTGACGATTTACCAAATATCTGGGTAAGTACAGCAGATCTAGTAAGGGAAATGACTAGAAAGGTGCTTGGTGTGACATGTGGATGGAGGAAGGAGTACAAGGACACCTGGTGGTGGACTGAAGAAGTACAGGACAGTATACAAAGAAAGCAGTTAGGGATGAAGGAGTGGGATTGTTGGAGAGATGAGGAAAGTAGACAGGAATATAAGGAGATGAGGTGCATGGCAAAGATAGAGGAGGCAAAAGCTGAGGATGAGGCATATAAAGACTTGTATGACAGGCTGGACACTAGGAGGGATGAAAGGACTTGTACTGGTTGGCTAGACAGAGTGACCGAGCTAGAAAAGATGTGCAGCAGGTTAGGGTGATAAAGAATAACGAGGGAAACGTACTCACGAGCAAGGAGAGTGTGTTGAGCAGATGGACAGAGTACGGTGAGAGGCTGATGAATGAAGAGAATGAGAGAGAGAGAAGGTTGGATGATGTGGGAATGGTGAATCAGGAAGTGCAAGGGCTTACCAAGGAGGAAGTAAGGATAGCTATGAAGAGGATAAATACTGGAAAGCTTGTTGGTCCACATAACATACCTGTGGTAGCATGGAGGTGTTTATGGAAAATGGAAGTGGTGTTCTTCACCAGACTGTTTAATGATATCTTGGAAAGTGAGAGGTTGCATGTAGAGTGAAGAGAAAGTATGTGTGTACCATTTTAAGAATAAGGTTGATGTTCAGAGCTGTAGTAACTACAGAGGGATAACATTGATCAGTCACAGCATGAAGTTAAGGGAAAGAGTAGTGGAAGCTAGGTTAAGCAGGGCAGTGACGAGTAGTGGTCAGCAGTATGTTTTCATCACAGGTAAGAGCACTACAGATGCAATGTTTGCTCTGAGAGTGTTGATGGAGTAGTACAGGGAAGGTCAGGAGTCACTTTGTATCTTTCTGGATGTAGAGAAAGCATATGACAGGGTGCCTAGAGGGGAGTTGTGGTATTGTATGAGGAAGTCATGAGTGGCAGAGATATATGTAAAACTGGTACAGGATATGTACAAGGGTGATATGTCAGTGGTGAGGTCTGTGGTGGGAGTGATGGATGCATTTAAGGTGGAGCAGGGATGACATCAGGGATCAGCTGTGAGCCCTTTCTCACTTGCAATGGTGATGGACAGATTGACAGACAAGATCATACAGGAGTCCCCACTGACTATGATGTTTGCAGATGACATTGTGATCTGTACTGAGAGTAGGGAACAGATACAGGTGACCTTGTAGAGGTGGAGATATGCTCTAGAGAGGAGAGGAATGAAGGTCAGCAGGACAAAGGCAGAATATCTGTATGTGAATGAGAGGCATGGTAGTGGAATGTTGAGGATGCAGGATGTAGAGATGGAAAAGTTGGATGAGTATAAATGATCGGGATCAACATTTCAAAGTAAGTATTGTTATACATTTCAATTAATGCTAGTCTAACAGGGTTTGTGTGGACATGGAGTTTCTATGTGATTTTAACTCTAACAGTGTTATGCATTTGACATAACTCTCACCTGTAGGCTATCTGCAGAATGGCCAGAATTTGGACTCCTATATTTTGTGTGATCCTCAGACATTTTTATTCCTTGGAAAATCTGTAGAATACTCTGGGGATTGCAGTCAGTAACTGCTAACATCCGTTTGTGTTTCTGACCTCATATCCCTCAGAAAGATGTGTTATAAGTAACTCTGTTACAACAGCAACTTTCTCAGTTTATAACAGCAATATTTCAAATATGCCCCTGTTTTTGGGCCTCTGTCCCACAATCATGTCAGGCTTTGAAAACCTCAGCTTTGGCCGGCTAAGAACTTTGTTGTATTCAACTGGACGTATAAGAGAATTTAAGTACCTTTATCTGCACTTTAAAAAAAAAAAATACAGTATTTAAATTGATTTAAACTGTGTTGAAGGAATATTAACTGAACTGGAAGTTTTGACTCTGCTCTTCAGTAACTGAACTGGAAGTTAGTCAGTGTTTGCTGAATTTTGTTATTTGCTAGTAATTACAGGTGTGGGGGTAGCCACATTCTTTGATTTCCTGTCCTTGCCTATTTAAGTGGTACAGTGTGAAATATTTTCTGCTTAAAAACCTCAGCTTTGGCCGGCTAAGAACTTTGTTGTATTCAACTGGACGTATAAGAGAATTTAAGTACCTTTATCTGCACTTTTTAAAAAAAAATACAGTATTTAAATTGATTTAAACTGTGTTGAAGGAATATTAACTGAACTGGAAGTTTTGACTCTGCTCTTCAGTTAGTCCCACCCACCCTCCGTGTTTTTGTTTTGGTGTTAATCTTAGTGGCCTTGAAACTGCCCTCCCCTCAGCCTGCCTCTGGGCCCATCTCATTTGCTCACTCAACTGAGTGCAGTGAGATCATATTCTGATTTCAGGCACTCCTACTGTGTACAAAGAGAGCATCTGGGAAACAGACAAAAAAAAATTAAGCTTGTTTCCTGCCTTTCCTGTTAAGTGGTATAGACTATTTGTAGGCTTCTGAGCCCCCAAGCCCTTTTGTGTTGGAGGGAAGCCTTCTAGCTTAGTTTTTTTTTCTTATAACTAGCCAGTTTTCTAGTTTCAGCACTCAAATCTGTTTCTTTGATCTCAGCACTTGTTCAGATAAAAAAAAAAATTCATCTGCTTTTACTGTACTTGTGTTTGTACCTGCAAAACCAACGGAGAAAGCAAGATCTCCGTTGCTTTTTTTATTACTGTTTCGCTATGTTAAATGGGTTTAACATAGTGAGACAGTTTTAAAATAAGCAACGGAGATCTTCATTGCTTATTTTAAAGCTGTCTCGCTATGTTAAACCCATTTAACATAGCGAGACAGTGTTTTAAAAGTAGAGTTATACTAATGGAAAAAAGTCCGGGTGACCGGACCTTTTTCCATTAGTATAACTCGATTTACAATGTGCATGCTGGCCAATCAGCGTGCACGTTTTTGGGGGGGGGTCATGGTATAATTCTGGTTTAAGCACTTGGGCTTTCAGGCCAGTTATTTTACATTAAGAGGGTTTGTGGTCTGCACTCATGTGGGAGGAGAGGCTGGACTCTGCCCTTCTGAGCTGGGAATTTCTGGTTAAAGGCTTATAGTGCATGCATATCTGAACTGCTTCTTACTGAAGTTGGTGCACCTTGTTTGCTGTGGCATAGACTGGATTTGGGCCTGCTGGATCTAGCTTTGTTTGTGTAACTTGAGCACTAATCCAGGCATTCTCTAAAGTATTCAATTGTATTTATTACTGCTTGGTAGTAACTTGATTAAAGTGTAGCTATCATTCTAAGTCTTTTGGATTAAGCACTTGGGCTTCAGACCAGTTGTTTTACATTAAGAAGGTTTGTGGCATGCACTGTGGTGGCAGGACAGGTAGCTTTCATCCTTCTAAGTTGGGAACTGCTGATTGAGAGCCCAGTGTCCAAGTGTATTAGTTCTGGTTTAAGCACTTGGGCTTCAGGCCAGTTATTTTACATTAAGAAGGTTCGTGGTCTGCACTCTTGTGGGAGAAGAGGTTGGACTCTGCCCTTCTGAGCTGGGAATTTCTGGTTAAAGGTTTATAGTGCCTGAATATTTGAACTGTATCTTACTGAAATTGGTACACCTTGTTTGCTGTAGCATAGACTAGATCCAGGCCTGCTGAATCTAGCTTTGTTTATATGCTTGTTGTTTGTTTGCTTGTTATTTTCCTGGAACGCTAATTCCACCTAATACGTGGCTTCTCAGCACTTCTGTGGATCACTAGTGATATCTGCATTGCTTACTGTACTTATTTCCTTGTTTCACTTGAAAGAAAGTTACTGTTTGTCATTTTTGCATTTAGTTACTTGTAACACATTGCACTTAAGTTACCTGGCACTTGCTCACTAAAGCAATTATATAAGTCAGCACTAAAAATTAAAAGCACTACACCCTCACTCCCCACTGGCCCTTGTTTTCAATTATTAAGGAATTCCCAATATTATTCTAGCATGTCCAAAGGTCAGTTGTCAATCTCCTCTCCGGTCCAGCTGGTGAATCTGGGAATCTTGAGGCAATGTTATAACTGCCTCATGTACACAGACAACCCTCTCCTCCTCTTAACAAATTCCAACACATGTGAGAGATGCAACCATATAGCCAAACTGGAGGCTAAGCTCTCTCAACTCAGTACTGGCATAACCAGTCAGGAGGAGAAGGAAACCACACTCACTACAATTCCAGTCTCACATAGACCTACCACAACAGCAAACCAAACACATAATCACACAAAAACATACTCGGAGGCACTAAATAAAGATCTGCCTAAGCAGCAGAGACCTCCAAAGCAGACGCCCAAGCAACCGCTACCCCAAAACAAAACACGTGCAACACATATCTCAGAAAGCCAGTGTGCCGAACAGTCACAGCCCTTAAGACTAAACAACACACCTGATACACTTGTAATAGGTGACTCTATCGTCAGGCACACTGACGTCCCGCTCACCAGGCTGAACAAGGAGAGGGTCACGGTGAGCAGCCTGTTGGGCGCTAGGATCCGCCACATAACACAAGCACTCAAGTCACTCCAAGGCAAGTACAAATATGACTCAGTCATTGTTCATGCTGGTGTGAATGACCTGAGACGTACCTCCCTGGGCTACATGAAAAGAGACATAAAGGAGCTCTCTGAGCATGTAGCCCAGGCCAGTATGACCCTGACCTTGAGTAGCATCTTAACCTCACCAAGAATGATGCCACAATATGAAGACAAGATGATCAATTTCAACAATTGGCTTAAGTACTGGTGTCATTCAAAGGGGATCCAATGCCTGTCAGCTTGGGATGATATGCTCGACAAGCCATGATGCTTCGCTAGGGACAGCTTGCACCTGTCACCCCTGGGCTTTCGGATATTGGCAAAGGCTCTTGCTACCCCCATAGTGCCTTTTTTAGGCAAGGCTCAAAAGACAAACCCACCTCCATAGGTATCACAAGGGATAAGAAACTAAGAGTAATGCTCCTCAATGCCAGAAGTCTAAACCTCAAGATGCACACACTCGAAACTCTCCTTAGCATGGAGAACATCGATATCTGTGCAGTAACAGAAACCTGGTTTAGGGCTCCCGAAAGCACCCCAGCACTACCAGGTTATACCTCATACCATGCTTTTCGGCCCCAAAACTTGGACCGAACCACAAAAGGAGGGGGAGTATCGATATTCTTCAAAGATACCCACACCTCCAGGTTGGTGGCAAAGCACGAAGCATCAGAGACTATCCATGTGCAACTAACAGTGGGTAAAACTGCCTTCCAATTTATAGCATGCTACAGACCACCCTCCCAAACCCAGGAACCCCACTCGGCCTTCCTGAGAACACTGGAAAATATGAAGGTCTCTCCAAACACCATTATATTGGGTGACTTCAACTACCCAAACATAGACTGGGAGCATTACTCTAGCTCCAACACCATAGCCCAAAGGTTCCTAGAATTTATAAACTCAAATGCTATGGAACAACTTGTTACCACTCCCACAAGAGGGGAAAACATACTGGACCTGATCATTACCAACATGGGGACTCTATGCTCCAGACCAAAAGTGTATCCCTCACTGGTAAGATCAGACCATAAACTAATCTCACTGGATATTCACATCCTGACCCCACCCCCTGTCCAGAAAACCACAGTGAAAAACTTCTCTAAAGCAAATTTCACACTCCTTAAAACTGAGGTGGAATCCTTCACAGCCCCCAGGCCTGTGGAAAATATGGCCCAGACCGCATAATCCATTATAAATGCATTCTATGAACACCTTCAGGAATGCATGGATCATGCGATCCCAAATAACACCAAGACCCAATCCTCCAAAGGCAGACGTCCTGTCTGGTGGACCCCAGCCATAAACAAACTATACAATAGAAGGAGGAAGCTACTAAATGATAGAGCAAAATCCCAAAAAGGGAAGGCATCACTGATCAGTAATAGCAAAAAACTACGGGCACTCATAAAATTGTCTAAGGCCAGCTTCGAGAGAAAAATTGCACAGGACACTAAGGATAATCACAAGGCTTTCTTTAGTTATGTTAGGAACCTGGGTGGTAATTCCCAGATATGCTCAGAATTAGTCGATAATGACAAAAAATACACTGAACCCACAGACATTGCCAACATCCTAGCTGACAGGTTCAGCACAAACTCCCCCCCCCTTCCCCACCAAAAGGGCAAATATCTATCCCAGCAGAGTGCTGCCCCCTGACATCTCAGATGCTCAGGTAAGAGCTGCCCTCTCCAAAGCAAAAAAACACAGCATCAATGGGACCAGACAGTGTCCTGGGCTGCGTCCTACATGAACTCCAAGAAGAGCTAAACCCAAATAAAAAAATACTGTTCAATCTCAGCCTTACTACAGGATATGTGCCCAAAGAGTAGCGTACAGCAACAGTGGTCCCTCTCCATAAAGGTGGTGCCTCAACGGATCCTGGAAACTATCACCCCATAAGCCTGACTAGCTTGGTCTGCAAAGCTATGGAAAGGATCGTCATGGACCTCATAAATAAAGATATTGGGGACCTACAGACACTGGATCCTACCCAGTTCGGCTTTGTTAAGGGCAGATCCTGCCTCTTAAACCTGGTTAATTTCTTTGAAACAGTCACCAAGGCCATTGACGAGGGGAAGGTGGTCCACACAGCCTACCTGGACCTCACAAAAGCCTTCGATACAATACCCCACTCGGGCATTATAGATAAGCTCACCAGCTTAAATATAAACCCCTATGTCACCAAATGATTGCAAAATGGCTCAAGGACAGAACCCACATGGTTAGAATTTCTGGAGCCATGTCAGACTCCAAACCAGTTACAAGTGGTGTCCCACAAGGCTCAGTCCTGGGACCTCTCTTGTTCGGTATATATTTCTCGAAGGTACAGGCCAACATGGAAGGACTGTGGCTGAACAAGTTCACAGATGACTGCAAACTGGGCACCATAATCGACTCTCCAGCCGACACAAGCATCCTGCAAAAGGGCCTCATAGAAACAGACAACTGGTGCCAGAGCCATGGCCTCAAGCTGAATGCCAAAAAGTGTATAGTCATCCCCTTTGGCAAAAACAAAGTGCCCACAAATTACCACATAGGTGGTAATCCATTAAGTACAGAAGAAGTAATTAGGGACCTGGGGACGAAAGTTGATAGCAATCTCTCATTTGACAACCACGTGGCCAAAGTGGTTAGAAAAACATTTTATATAGCCCACCTAATCATGAATGGATTCACATCTAGATCAGGGGAGATCATCGTGCCTCTTTACTCATCCCTCATCAGGCCTATAATTGAGTACAATGCCCCTTTTGGGAGGTACCTTACCGGACACCTGCAGCAACTGGAAAGACCCCAAAAGTACCTCACCAAGAGGATCAAAGGGCTCAAACAGATGCCATATGCTGCCCGGTTAAAGAAACTCCAGCTCTACTCAGTGGCATACCACCTGTTCAGAGGCAATCTGTGCCTGACGTATAAAGCCATGTCCAACCCGAAATTAATGGACATGCTGCACCTCAGAAAATCCAAATCCCATTGAGCCATGCGCTCGAGAGACTTGAACCTCAGCACTGAAATAAATAGGACATGCTGGAGGGACAGATTCATAACCCAGAGGCTCCCTTCACTCTGTAATAAAATCCCAGTCCAGGTTAGGCAGAGTCCCTCATTGACTCTCTTCAAGAGTAATCTTGATGAGTGGATGGGAGATCGTAGGTTTACCCCGGGTATCACTTCTATGTCACTGTTAGATAGAGGCACAGTATACTAACCTCGAAAAAGGGCATAGCAAAATAAATTTAAAATGGGTGGTGAAAGCCAAACACATTGTGGATATGCTTATAAATGCCCTAGGGCAGATAGCCTAGTATGAACCTATGAACCTATGAACCTAAGAGGTTGATAAGTATGGTATATGATTATTTAGTGCCTACATTCCTGACATTATCTCAGTGATGTATCAGACTGCCAGACATGTTATGTGGAAGGGCCTTATATATGAGGTGAAAGCCGGGACATTCTGTAGGACTCTATACAGTTGAGAGGTCAGTGTATTTCTGGCAATTGTTGACAGACTGTCATGACTGTGTAGCAGTGTATTGTATCAGTGTTATTTGGCCTGTGTAGGGACGGGCATGGATGGATGTGTTATGGCTCCTTTTTTATCTGCCTTTTCATGCTGTTCCTGTTTCTGGTGGTCTATCGGCTGTATATGTTTGTAGGGGCAGACTGAGACATATCCCATACCACAGTCAGGCATCACAGTACACTGTAAAGTGGGCCAGTACATGTGGGGGTAGTGTGTGAGTGGCAAACATGTTGAGATGTTTTTGTTCATACCATCCTTATACTGTACTGTTCCTTTGGCTTAATGGTATGTCACTGTGACTGTGGTGGAATTGGTTGTGGGTATGCAGTTTCATACTGGTGTCTGTTTTCAGTGCTTTTACATCCATGTAGTGCCTGATATATTTGCCAATACATGTGTAATTCCCCTTAGCAGATTTGGGTTAGTGTTATGTCAGTCTGACTGTAGTTTGGACAGTGCTTGGTGAGATGCTTAGCAGCTGTGTGTAGTTTCCCTAATGTGATGTTATGTCCAGATATTTGTACTACGTATGCTGCTTGGCTCCCATTAGTGTTGTGTATTTCTGACACATCAGTGGGCTGATGTGAAGACTTCAGTCACTAACTAGTGGGAAGTAATTGAGTGTTGGACTTGTGCTATTTCAATCAATATATGTTAGGACAGACATGAGGGTGTTACTACAGCAACTGTATTAGCTTATCTACCCCAGTATTTCAGATTTGCCCCTATTGCCATGGCTTCCTCCCACCAC
Source organism: Protopterus annectens (assembly GCF_019279795.1). Taxonomy (NCBI): domain Eukaryota; kingdom Metazoa; phylum Chordata; order Ceratodontiformes; family Protopteridae; genus Protopterus; species Protopterus annectens. The sequence continues at coordinate 1,117,089,640 of NC_056735.1, forward strand.
TGTGTCAGGCCTGGCCCGGTCTCATTGCACTAAGGGGGTTCTAAGCCTACCTCATGAGTGTCTGGATTGTTGCAGTATATCCAGGTTTATTGCTCATATTTCTAGTCTGTTCCACAGATGCATTATGTTCATATCTCTGGTAAATCACTGTGATGATCTGAGGATTTCTGATAGTAAATGATGACATAAATTTCAGTCTCAGGACTCACATCCTTCCAAACATGTATGCTGAAGCAAATCCTGTCACTCTGCCAACATTCTACATTTATAGGAGCAATATTTGAAATATGCCCCTAGTTTTTTTCCATTGCCCCCCATTTGGACAGCATTGAGCCAGATTTCTTGCAGGAAGGGGTTGGTAGGTATGGTTCATAGGCTCACAGGTTCATAGGTTGGTACCAGGCTATTGGCCCTATGGCCTATACAAGCCTAGCATAACAATTCTCTGGCTATTTCTTCCCACAATATTTACTTCCCTGGACCACTGTCTAGCAGGGCGACTGACGTGATCCCCAGGGTGAATTTCCTATCTCCCATCCAATCATCGAGGTTCCTTTTGAAGAGGGCCAAAGTGGCACTGTGCTTGACATGTATGGGCAATCTATTCCAGAGTCTGGGGATTCTCTGGGTCAGGAACCTATCCTTCCAGCATGTTTTGTTCATTGTGATGACAAGGTTTAGATTCCTGGAGCATGTGGCGCTGAGAGACTGGAAAAAGTGTAGCATGTCCAACAGGTCTAGTTTTGACATGGTCTTGTATGTTAAGCAGAGATTGCCCCTGAGTAGACAATATGTGACAGAGTATAGCTGGAGTTTTTTTTTTTAGATGGTCAGCATAGGGCATCTGCTTTACACCTGTGATTCTTTTAGTGAGGTATTTCTGCAGCCTTTCCAGTTGTTGCAGATGTCTTGAGAGGTACATACCAAATGGGGAGTTGTATTCTATAATGAGTCTACTGAGGGATGAATACAGTGGGACAATGACCTACTTTTTTCTGGATGAAAAGCACTTAGTGATCAGGTGTGCCACATAGCAGGATTTCCTAACTGCTGTGGCGATGTGGCTATTGAAGGTGAGACCACTGTCCACCTGTGTCCCTAAGTCTCTTATCACACTTTAGGTGTTTAGTGTACTGCCACCTATGTGGTAATTCATGGGTACATGTTTTTTTCCCAAAGGGGATAACTACACATTTCTTGGCATTGAGCTTGAGCGCATGGCTCTGTCACCAAGCATCTCTTTCTGCAAACCACTTTTGTAGAATATCCACATCATTTGGGGATTCAATAATGGATCCCAGATTGCAGTCATCTGCAAACTTTGTCAGCCAGAGTCCTTTAGTGTTTGCCTCTACTTCAGAGATATAGATGCCAAACAAGAGCAGTCCCAGGACTGAACCCAGAGGTACTCCACTTGTCATTTCTCTGGAGATGGATTTGAGTCAGCTCCTTTTACAGTGTGGGTTCTGTTAGTAAGCCAGTTGACAAGCCATTGAGTGATGTAGGGATTAATGCCCAGCTTAGTATGTTTATCTATGATTCCAGAGTGGGGGATGGTGTTGAAGGCCTTGGCAAGGTCCAGAAAGGCTGTATGGACTGCCATACCATCATCCACAGCTCTGGAGACTGATTCAAAGATGCCAATCAGGTTCAGGAGACAAGATTCGCCCTTCACGAACCCAAACTGGGTGGGGTCCAGTGTTTGAAGGTTGCCAATGTCTTTGTTTATAAGTCAAATGATAATACGTTCCATGGCCTTGCAGATCAAGCTCATCAGACTGATGGGGCAGTAGTTCCCAGGATCCAAGATGGATCCTCCTTTGTGGAGTGGGATAACTGTAGATGTGTGCTACTCAGTGAGCATGAAGCCTGAGGTGAGGCTATGATTAAACATGACACTTAGGTGAGATGCCAGTTCATTTTGTAGTTCATGTAATACACAGCCTGGGATGTCATCTGGTCCCATGGATGCTGTATTCTTAGCTTTGGAGAGTGCGGTTTTTACCTTTGTGGTCATTGTTACTGGAATTTGGCAATCTTTTGGTATTGAAATGGGCCCTTTAGGGAGTGAGAGAAGGGTGAAGTTGGCACTGAATTGATCTGCCAAGATATTGGCAATATCCTTGGGATCAGTATATTAAATGCCTTTCTGCTGTAGCTCAGAGCAAATCTGAGCATTGCCATTTAGATTCTTGACATAGCTATAAAATGCCTTGTGGTTGTCTTTGGAATTTTTGGCAATTTTATTTTCATAACTAAAGGTATGACTCCACTACATGTTATGGGTGTGTGTATATATATATATATATATATATATATATATATATATATATATATATATATATATATATATATATATACATATATATGAACACTACGAAAGCTCGAAATCACACAATACCGACGCCCACAATACAGACACCCAGAATCATGAAACTTCAGAATCCCAACAGCGAATAGTGGAGATTGCCGTATAGTGCGTAAATGTCAGTTTGCCATTCTTCCCACTATAGTGCGTTCTCAGAGTAGCTATATTTAAGTTACAGGGGGTGTGGGGTGCAGGGTGGCTTGCCCCCCTGCATACATGTTGTTATTGCTAGTTTTGGGCTTTTATGTTGTTGTTATGTTCTTTTTGGTATTCCAAAGATTCGTTATTCTGGACATCGGTATTTTGCTTGTCGATATTGTGAGGTTTCAGGATTTCGTAGTGAATATATATATATATATATATATATATATATATATATATATATATGTATAAATAGATTCACTTTATAATCTCAAAATACTGAAATTTCGAATTTCAGCATCTCAAGACTATAAAGCCGAAAACTTACAAACCCAAAACACCACAACAGTGAAAGTCAAAACTGTGAAACACTACATCACACAAACAAACACAAATACACCTATCTCCCAACACTACAAGATACTAAAACCACAAACACCTACCCTAACTAGAAACCTTTAACCCTTAAAAAATAACACTTACCTAATGTGTCGTCACAACCCCAGGTTCAACATTTCCAGCTTCGGGATACTGCAGTTTTGCACAACTGCAGTTTTGACATTTTGGTCTCGAGATACTGAAATTCGACATTTCAGTATTTTGAGATTCCAAAGTGTAATTATATATAATTGTAGCGCATTCACAGTCATATGAAGGTGTGTCCCTTGAAAATACATTCATAGATATATGTTCAGTGAAAACTATTTGTAAAATGTGGGGGGTTACGGCCCCCACCCCTCCCTTACTTAATATTCTCACTCCAGGGTTGCACTACAATGGGGCAGGGGCTATATTTCTTTCACGACTAAATGAAATTCTGCCAAATGTGCTTTCAGTCATATGGGCTTTCAGTGAAGTGGGCTGCCTGAAATCATTTTCAACCAAATGAAATTCGAACAAATAGATGGTATCCATAGATATATATATATATATATATATATATATATATATATATATATATATATATATATATTTATATACATGTATATTATGTATATATTTGTCCATATACATGTATATTATGTATATATTTGTCCATATATATGCATCTCCATACATATATACATGTGTGGTTACACTTTGGAATCTTGAAATACTGAAATGCCAGATTTCAGTATCTCGAGACCAAAGTGTCGAAACTACAGTTGCTCAAAACTGCAGTATCCTGAAACCTGAAATGTCGAACCCATGGTTGTGATGGCACATTAGGTAAGTTTTATGTTTTAAAGGGTTTGGGGTAGGGTTTGTGTGTCTGTGTGTGTGTTTGAAGTATGTGGTGGTGTGTTGCCTGTGTTTTGGTGGTTAGTGCAACCTCAGAGTTTGTATATATAAATAGTAGGGGTGTGGGAGGGCAGAGGAGCTTGTCCCCCCCTGCTTCTAGTTAGGGTAGGTGTTTGTGCTTGTTTGTTTTGTGTTTGTGTGTTTTGTTTTAGTTTCTGGTAGTGTCAGGAGGTTAAGTGTGTTTGTGCTTGTTTGTGTGGTGTAGTGTTTCATGGTTTTGACTTTTGCAGTTGTGGTGTTTCAGGTTTGTAAGTTTTTGGCTTTATAGTCTTGAGATACTGAAATTTGAAATTTCAGTATTTTGAGATTATAAAGTGAATCCACATGTGTATATGTATAAATACAAAACCTGACTGATTCTATGGAATCTTTTCCCTACTATTGAATGAGCATATGTTGTAAAAAGCATCAGTGTTTACTACAGTTCAGATAGTGTAGTGATGCATTGACCAGACTATGGTGTGTAGGTTCATGGGTTCAAGTACTTACAGAGCTGATAATTTTGTTGCTCTTACTCCTGCTTACACCCACACTAATTCCTTACAAGAAAAGAGGAAAGTGTAATAGGAAAGTGGTAGAAAAGGGGCACGCAGAGGTAAGAACAATATAATAGCTACGCATGTGCAGGACACGTGTACAGACAGTCCATGTCTGTCCATTTCTTATACAGCATCAGCTGTGCATTTGTACAGAATTTGGAGGTGAATTTGGACAATCAAACTCCAAAGAGAGGGGTGAGGACAACATGAATTTGTTATTAAACCTGCTAAGCATTGCTGAGCATTGCTAACCATTGCTTACAGATCATTCTCATAATATACTACACTAATGACTTCATTTAGTAAGTGTATATGATTTCCATTACATGACATGGCTCTATGTGCTTTCATTACAGTAGCAAGGGGTGTAAGTATACTGAATGGGACACTTGTATACATGGGTGTTTTTCACATGTTATATGAACTCACACATCAATTTTATAGCAGCTACACTAATCTGGGTGAAAAAATAACTCACCACATATTTTAATATGAACATAGCACTTTTAACATTGCTTTGCCATGTAAATCTGAATTGCTTGTTGTATTATATGAACCGTGTACACCTGCATACAAAGCTGGTATTATGACCACTATCTTGGTTTAGGGATTTGAGCTGTATATATTTATTTATTGCCTATTGGATATTAATATTATATTACTATATTAAATAAAGAGTATTGAGATTTTGGCCATGTCATTGAAGACTGCTGTCATGACATAATGGCATACATTTTAATTTCAGACTTGTAAACTTCTGAACATTAATGCTAATGCATAACCTGTTTTATATCAACTTTCTGTTTGTCCTCTGTGCAGATGGGATGACACCAGTGCTCAGGCTGTGGTTGACTACACTGCAGAATGGGTCTGAGTGCCCATACCTGTGTTCATATTGGATGCAGCCAGGAATGGTATCAGGCCTATGGAAACCTCAATGTGTTGCATTTGAGAGGGCATTACAGACCTGATTCCTGATCATGAGAGGAGGGGGGGTCAAGTGCTGTACATGCACATGTGTACCTATGGGGGGACATGGAGGTGATGTTTACACTTCACCTGTCTGCAGCCAATTGCCTATATCCATGGTATATGTGTATGTGGTATTATTAACCACCTCTACAGAGCAGATATATGTGTTGCCTCTGGAATTGCAGACACATATCTTGAAGGACTAGTGATTGGCCTCTGTGGATATCTTAGGGTACATCACCTCTGTCCTTTTTCCTTGTGCAGAACAAGGTGACATGGCTTCCAATGAGGCACCTGTTACTTCTCGGCCTGTCTTGTGATTATTTCTACCTATGATGGTAGTTGTATATTGCTGCTGTCCACTACAGGTGTGCAGCCTACCTTGAAGAAGTTGATGTTATCCTGTCGGATATTGCTGAGGCCATAAAGCTATCTAGGTGCCCACATAGTATTGTTGTGTGGGCCTGGACACTGCTGCGAGTTCCAACATATGGGGCACCCTTCATGTGGGCCTTGCCCATTTTCCTTGCCTGTGCAGGGGATATTACAGATGTGTGGGGGCTACAGCTTAACAGACAGTAGGTGGAAATACCTCACAGGGCAGGACATGTGCAGACAGCCCAACAGCATGGGGGACAAAGCCCAAGAATTGGGTATAGATTGTATGTCATTAGTGCTGTTATACACATGGAGGATTGTTAGATTGACAGGGTTCATCTGGACAGGCATTTACTAGATGACTTGACATCTTACAGTGATATGCCTCTAGCATACCTCTCAACTGACATGTCCACAGACTGGCCAGATGTTTGCCTATTATGCTTGGTCTGTTCCTCAAACAACATCTGTTTTTTTTTTGTTTGGTTGGTAGGATAATGTAGTAATTTTAGTCAGTAACTGTTGAAATTCATTAGTGTTCCAGACATCATATCCTTCAGGGATGTTATGTTACAATAACACATGTAACACCAGCTACTGTTTCAGTTTGTAACACCATTATGTGAGATATGTCCCTCTTTCCAGTCCCCTGTCCCACAAGTAAAGTCATGCATTGTCCAGATGTCCTGCACTATGAGGTGCAGAGGTATAGTATGTCATTAATTACCAACTGCACTCTGGTTATCATGCCAGTATCCTGGCAGACTCCTAGCCATGGTATGCAGTGGTGGCCAAGATTATGGTTCCACACCCTGGTAATTCTGTGGGGAAATCTGTACATATGACAGTTATGTATGTCTGGCCATTGTGAACAGACTGCCAAGATTGTGTAGCAGTATTGCGTGTAGATGTTTGTTGGGCTGGATAGGGAGAGTAGCAGATGTGAGTAACATACATCCTTTACCTATCTGACTCTGCATGCTATTACACCTGCTGGTGGTCTATTAGGTCTGTATGCTTGTAGGGGCTGACTATGTAATTTCCTGTAACACCTCAGGATTCCCATTACACTGTGAATTGGGCCAGTATATGTCAGTGAAGTGTGTGACTGGCAATTAGGTATGTTTTTTTCAGACAGTAGTTCTATTTTAGAGTTCATTTAGGGTACTGATATGTTGCAGTGACTGTAGTGCAAATGTTTTGGGTGGACATTTTTGTACTGCTCTCTGCTTTTCACTACAGTTACATCTCTGTAGTGCATGCTATATTTGAATATACATGGGTCATTGCCCAGAGCTGATGTGGGGAAGTGTCATGTTGGTCTTACTGCAGCTGTCAGGGGATTTCCATTCTATTACATCACTGTGATTATACCTCTACACTGCCCAGAGGCCTAGACACTGTCCAGATGCGTGGCTCATATGTTTGGTCTGTTCCCCAGACAATTGTTGTCCATGGCTAATTGGTAGGATACTCTGGGGAATCCAGTCAGTAAATGTCAACATCCATTGGTGTTACTGACTTCATATCCCTGAGAAAATATATGTTACAACAAAGTTGGTAACACCAGCAACTGTCTACATTTATAACAGCAATATGTCCAATATACCCCTGTGTCTGGGCCTCTGTCCCTCAATTATGTCTGGCTTTGTTCAGATGTCATGCACTAAAAGGTTTAGAGGTATGTACTATCATTATTTACTGCATTCATTCCTGTTACCATCCCAGTGATGTCATAGACCCCCAGACATGTGACGAGGAAGCGACCATAGATATGAGTCGTGTGCCTATACATTCTGTGGGAAAGTTTACATTTGAGTGGTCTGTGTATGTCTGCCCATTGTTAAAAGACTGTCAGGATTGTGTAGCAGTGTAGTTTGTACATGTTATTTATTCGTATTTATCTGGTAAATCACAGTGATGATCCAAAGATTTATGTCAGTAAATAATGGCATAACATTTCAGTTTCCATCCTCAAATCCTTCAGTAATTGTCTGCTGAAACACACCCTGTTGCTGTTAGCAAATGTCTTAATTTATAACAGCAATATTTGAAATATGTCCCTATATGTGGCCCATCTCCCCTTTTACAGCCTTTGTACAGGTTTCTTGCACTAACAGGTCGAGAGGGATGGTTCTGAGGTATGACTACACTACATGTTTTATATATATATATATATATATATATATATATATATATATATATATATATATACATATATATAGTTTCCTTCCTTTATATATTATACATTCCTCTGACTATAGAGTTTAGGGTCATAGGTTTGACACTTAAGACTGCTGTTTTTTTCATTAATGTTAAATGACCAGAATGCATGATATGTTTGTTAAAGCATGACATATTTGTACAGCTCAGATGGTGTAGTGGCCTTTTGCTGTGATTGTAGAGGACAGCATCCCGGGTTCAAGACTTAGAAGGGTTGACTATTTTGTTTTTGAGCAGAACAAGGTTTGATGGATACATAGTGATTCTGGTACATTTAAGCATATTATACTTATTACTTTATATTATAAAATAATATTTATATACACATAATAATTTTATGTTTACGTCTATGACATACCCTATGTGTTTTATAAAATTATATTCTTGTGTAACTATAATGTATGGGGGCTTCACATCTTTTCTACACTGACATTTCACTTTTGGAACTGCTTCAATACCCTGGTTGACAAAAAAAAGTTGAGACATAATTTAAGTTTACTAAAAAAACTTTAACACTACTTTCATGTAGTAGAATAAGAGAATAAGTTACCTGTTTTAGGACTTGAACCATGAATGCTTGCTTGCAAAGCTGCGACTCTAACCACTACACTATCTCCACTTGGAATGTTTCTCTATATGCATTTAACTCCTATGGGATGTTTAAGCTGTGCTAAGCAGAAAGCCATAACATGCATGCCGACTTAGCTACACTTAAACATTCCTTAGGCTAGTGAAAAAAAGTATATTATTATTATTATTATATTATTAGGTTATATGGGTGTGTATTGTGGTGTACTGACAATTACTTGGGACTGTAATCATGAAATACTAGCATTCATTTGGCTTTCAGGCTTCTATCCTTCAGTGACTCCTGCTAATACATATCATGTTATCTATCAACTTTCTAAGTGTGTGAGGGAAATTCTTCAGGCATGTCCCTAATGTAGTATTTATTACCCCCATCATTTGTGCCTTTGTTAACATGCACTGTTGTAAGGGGATATTGGCATAAATTTGCTTTTAGATTTCTACACTTACATAATTCATGCTATTGCATGACCTGTTCTCTATCAACTTTCTATGTTTGTGGAGCTATATTTGTGCTTTTCACTTTTGGGGGATTTATCCCGAGTTATGTGTGCATTTGCACACATTTCCTGCTTTAGCAAGTTACAAAAGTGTTTATGGCACTTGAGCAATGCAGGTGTGTCACAGAACTTGTCACACACACCCTGCATTGCTTCCTTGTTGCCGAGTTTTATTTCAGTGTCTGCAGACACTGAAATGATCATTTTTTTCATTTTAGTGTCTGTGGACACTGAAATACTGGCATAATATTAGAGCAAAGCTCTAATATTATGCCAGTTTGGCTTAGAAAGTGCTGAATGGCACTTTATGAGTGCAAGGGTCATGTTTAGTGTCCGTGCACTAGTTGGACGCACCCTCTGCACTCATTCACGGTTTGTGTCATGGTAGATTAAACAGCAGCGACTTAATGAATATGCACGATGCGCTGTTGTTCTAAATAGGCACAAATCGCTCCGTGCAAGAATAGACTTATTCTTGCATGGAGTTTCTTGAATCTGGGGTGAATCACTAAAGCACTGTGACACCACTGATGAATGTAACCAGGTGTTACAGTATGTGCTCCTTACCTTAAATCTGGGGGTGAATCACTAATGCACTGTGACACTACTTATGAATTTAACCAGATGTTACAGTATGCGCTCCTTACCTTGAATCTGGGGGTGAATCGCTAAAGCACTGTGACACTACTGATGAATTTAACCAGGTGTTACAGTATGTGCTCCTTACCTTGAATCTGTGGGGGAATCACTAAAGCACTGTGACACTACTGATGAATTTAACCAGGTGTTGCAGTATGTGTTCCTTACCTTGAATCTGGGGGTGAATCACTAAAGCACTGTGACACTACTGATGAATTTAACCAGGTGTTACAGTATGTGCTCCTTACCTTGAATGTGGGGGTGAATCACTAAAGCACTGTGACACTACAGAAGAATTTAACCAGGTGTTACAGTAAGTGCTCCTAACCTTAAATCTAGGGGTGAATCATTAAAGCACTGTGACATTACTGATGAATTTAACCAGGTGTTACAGTATGTGCTCCTTACCTTGAATCTGGGGTGAATCACTAAAGCACTGTGACACTACTGATGAATTTAACCAGGTGTTGCAGTATGTGCTCCTTACCTTGAATCTGGGGGTGAATCACTAAAGCACTGTGACATTACTGATGAATTTAACCAGGTGTTACAGTATGCGCTCCTTACCTTGAATCTGGAGGTGAATCACTAAAGCACTGTGACACTACTGATGAATTTAACCAGGTGTTGCAGTATGTGCTCCTCACCTTGAATCTGGGGGTGAATTATTAAAGCACTGTGACATTACTGATTAATTTAACCAGGTGTTACAGTATGCACTCCTTACCTTGAATCTGGGGGTGAATCACTAAAGCACTGTGACACTACTGATGAATTTAACCAGGTGTTACAGTATGTGCTCCTTACCTTGAATCTGGGGGTGAATCACTAAAGCACTGTGACAATACTGATGAATTTAACCAGGTGTTACAGTATGTGCTCCTTACCTTGAATCTGGGGTGAATCACTAAAGCACTGTGACACTACTGATGAATTTAACCAGGTGTTACAGTATGTGCTCCTTACCTTGAATCTGGGGTGAATCACTAAAGCACTGTGACATTACTGATGAATTTAACCAGGTGTTACAGTATGCACTCCTTACCTTGAATCTGGGGGTGAATCACTAAAGCACTGTGACACTACTGATGAATTTAACCAGGTGTTACAGTATGTGCTCCTTACCTTGAATCTGGGGGTGAATCACTAAAGCACTGTGACACTACTGATGAATTTAACCAGGTGTTACAGTATGTGCTCCTTACCTTGAATCTGGGGGTGAATCACTAAAGCACTGTGACACTACTGATGAATTTAACCAGGTGTTACAGTATGCACTCCTTACCTTGAATCTGGGGTGAATCACTAAAGCACTGTGACATTACTGATGAATTTAACCAGGTGTTACAGTATGTGCTCCTTACCTTGAATCTGGGGTGAATCACTAAAGCACTGTGACACTACTGATGAATTTAACCAGGTGTTACAGTATGTGCTCCTTACCTTGAATCTGGGGGTGAATCACTAAAGCACTGTGACACTACTGATGAATTTAACCAGGTGTTACAGTATGTGCTCCTTACCTTGAATCTGGGGGTGAATCACTAAAGCACTGTGACACTACTGATGAATTTAACCAGGTGTTACAGTATGTGCTCCTTACCTTGAATCTGCGGGTGAATCACTAAAAGCACTGTGACACTACTGATGAATTTAACCAGGTGTTACAGTATGTGCTCCTTACCTTGAATCTGGGGGTGAATCACTAAAGCACTGTGACACTACTGATGAATTTAACCAGGTGTTACAGTATGTGCTCCTTACCTTGAATCTGGGGTGAATCACTAAAGCACTGTGACATTACTGATGAATTTAACCAGGTGTTACAGTATGTGCTCCTTACCTTGAATCTGGGGTGAATCACTAAAGCACTGTGACATTACTGATGAATTTAACCAGGTGTTACAGTATGTGCTCCTTACCTTGAATCTGGGGGTGAATCACTAAAGCACTGTGACACTACTGATGAATTTAACCAGGTGTTACAGTATGTGCTCCTTACCTTGAATCTGGGGTGAATCACTAAAGCACTGTGACACTACTGATGAATTTAACCAGGTGTTACAGTATGTGCTCCTTACCTTGAATCTGGGGTGAATCACTAAAGCACTGTGACATTACTGATGAATTTAACCAGGTGTTACAGTATGCACTCCTTACCTTGAATCTGGGGTGAATCACTAAAGCACTGTGACATTACTGATGAATTTAACCAGGTGTTACAGTATGCACTCCTTACCTTGAATCTGGGGGTGAATCACTAAAGCACTGTGACACTACTGATGAATTTAACCAGGTGTTACAGTATGTGCTCCTTACCTTGAATCTGGGGTGAATCACTAAAGCACTGTGACATTACTGATGAATTTAACCAGGTGTTACAGTATGTGCTCCTTACCTTGAATCTGGGGGTGAATCACTAAAGCACTGTGACACTACTGATGAATTTAACCAGGTGTTACAGTATGTGCTCCTTACCTTGAATCTGGGGTGAATCACTAAAGCACTGTGACACTACTGATGAATTTAACCAGGTGTTACAGTATGTGCTCCTTACCTTGAATCTGGGGTGAATCACTAAAGCACTGTGACACTACTGATGAATTTAACCAGGTGTTACAGTATGTGCTCCTTACCTTGAATCTGGGGGTGAATCACTAAAGCACTGTGACACTACTGATGAATTTAACCAGGTGTTACAGTATGTGCTCCTTACCTTGAATCTGGGGTGAATCACTAAAGCACTGTGACACTACTGATGAATTTAACCAGGTGTTACAGTATGTGCTCCTTACCTTGAATCTGGGGGTGAATCACTAAAGCACTGTGACACTACTGATGAATTTAACCAGGTGTTACAGTATGTGCTCCTTACCTTGAATCTGGGGTGAATCACTAAAGCACTGTGACACTACTGATGAATTTAACCAGGTGTTACAGTATGTGCTCCTTACCTTGAATCTGGGGTGAATCACTAAAGCACTGTGACACTACTGATGAATTTAACCAGGTGTTACAGTATGCACTCCTTACCTTGAATCTGGGGGTGAATCACTAAAGCACTGTGACACTACTGATGAATTTAACCAGGTGTTACAGTATGTGCTCCTTACCTTGAATCTGGGGGTGAATCACTAAAGCACTGTGACACTACTGATGAATTTAACCAGGTGTTACAGTATGTGCTCCTTACCTTGAATCTGGGGGTGAATCACTAAAGCACTGTGACATTACTGATGAATTTAACCAGGTGTTACAGTATGTGCTCCTTACCTTGAATCTGGGGTGAATCACTAAAGCACTGTGACACTACTGATGAATTTAACCAGGTGTTACAGTATGTGCTCCTTACCTTGAATCTGGGGGTGAATCACTAAAGCACTGTGACACTACTGATGAATTTAACCAGGTGTTACAGTATGTGCTCCTTACCTTGAATCTGGGGTGAATCACTAAAGCACTGTGACACTACTGATGAATTTAACCAGGTGTTACAGTATGTGCTCCTTACCTTGAATCTGGGGGTGAATCACTAAAGCACTGTGACATTACTGATGAATTTAACCAGGTGTTACAGTATGTGCTCCTTACCTTGAATCTGGGGGTGAATCACTAAAGCACTGTGACACTACTGATGAATTTAACCAGGTGTTACAGTATGTGCTCCTTACCTTGAATCTGGGGTGAATCACTAAAGCACTGTGACACTACTGATGAATTTAACCAGGTGTTACAGTATGTGCTCCTTACCTTGAATCTGGGGGTGAATCATTAAAGCACTGTGACATTACTGATGAATTTAACCAGGTGTTACAGTATGCACTCCTTACCTTGAATCTGGGGTGAATCACTAAAGCACTGTGACATTACTGATGAATTTAACCAGGTGTTACAGTATGTGCTCCTTACCTTGAATCTGGGGGTGAATCACTAAAGCACTGTGACATTACTGATGAATTTAACCAGGTGTTACAGTATGTGCTCCTTACCTTGAATATGGAGGTGAATCACTAAAGCACTGTGACACTACTGATGAATTTAACCAGGTGTTACAGTATGTGCTCCTTACCTTGAATCTGGGGGTGAATCACTAAAGCACTGTGACACTACTGATGAATTTAACCAGGTGTTACAGTATGTGCTCCTTACCTTGAATCTGGGGGTGAATCACTAAAGCACTGTGACACTACTGATGAATTTAACCAGGTGTTACAGTATGTGCTCCTTACCTTGAATCTGGGGGTGAATCACTAAAGCACTGTGACACTATAAAAT